>NW_027095388.1:0-19495 GCF_029207755.1 Chamaea fasciata
GGGGTGGGGGGGGGGGGTGGGGATGGCGGAGACCCCGAAAAAACAGCCCGAGAAAACGGCCCGAAAACAGCCCGAAAATAGCCCAAAACCAGCCCAAAATAGCCAAAAACAGCCCAAAATAGCCAAAAACATCCCAAAATAGCCCAAAAACTCACCAAAATAGCCCAAAAACACCCCGAAAACAGCCCAAAATAGCCAAAAAACAGCCCAAAACAGCCCAAAAACACCCCGAAAACAGCCCAAAATAGCCAAAAAACAGCCCAAAACAGCCCAAAACAGCCCAAAATACCCCCAAACCAGCCGAAAATAGCCAAAAACACCCCCGAAACACCCCAAAATACTCCAAAACAGCCCAAAATGTCCCAAAATAGCCAAAAATACCCCAAAATACCCCAAAATGTCCCAAAATAACCCAAAATGGTCCAAAACAGCCCAAAATGTCCCAAAATACCAAAAAAATCCCTAAATCGCCAAAAATACCCCCAAACCAGCCCAAAATGTCCCAAAATAGCAAAAGAAATTCTCTAAATATCCAAAAAACTCCAAAACAGCCCAAAATGTCCCAAAATAGCCAAAAAAATCCCAAAATGTCCCAAAATATAAAAAAAACTCCCCAAAACCCAAAATACCCCCCAAAATACCCCCAAAAGTGGTTTAAAACTTGCCCAAAATGTCCCAAAATAACAAAACAACCCAAAATAGCCAAAACCAGCCCGAAATGTCTCCAAATGTCCCAAAATAATAAAAAAATCTCTAAAAATCAAAAAAAACTCCAAAACACCGAAAATGTCCCAAAATGGCCAAAAAAATTTCCTTAAATATCAAAAAAACTCCAAACCAGCCCAAAATGTCCCAAAATAGCAAAAAAATTTCCTTAAATATCAAAAAAACTCCAAAATCAGCCCAAAATAATAATAAAAACCCAAAACAGCCCAAAACAGCCCAAAATGTCCCAAAGTGTAACAAAAAAATCCCGAAATATTGAAAAATCCCCCAAAATTGTCCCAAACCAGCCCCGAATACCCCAAAAATTGCCCAAAAAAACTCCAAAACGGCCCAAAATGTCCCAAAATAGCAAAAAAAATCCTTAAATAGCAAAAAAAACCAAAATGGCCCAAAATGTCCCAAAATAGCAAAAAAAATCCTTAAATAGCAAAAAAACCCAAAATGGCCCAAAATGTCCCAAAATAGCAAAAAAATTCCTTAAATAGCAAAAAAAAACCCAAAATGGCCCAAAATGTCCCAAAATAGCAAAAAAATTCCTTAAATAGGAAAAAAAACCCCAAAACAGCCCAAAATGTCCCAAAATAGCAAAAAATTTCTCTAATAATCAAAAAAAACTCCAAATGGCCCAAAATGTCCCAAAATACCAAAAAAATTCTCTAATAATCAAAAAAAACCTCCAAAACAGCCCAAAAAGTCCCAAAATAGCAAAAAAATTCCTTAAATAGCAAAAAAACCCAAAACAGCCCAAAATGTCCCAAAATGCCAAAAAAAATTTCCCTAAATATCTAAAAAAACCTCCAAAACAGCCCAAAATGTCCCAAAATAGCAAAAAAAATCCTTAAATAGCAAAAAAAATCCAAAATGGCCCAAAATGTCCCAAAATAGCAAAAAAATTCCTTAAAGAGCAAAAAAAACCCCAAAACAGCCCAAAATGTCCCAAAATAGCAAAAAAAATCCTTAAATAGCAAAAAAACCCAAAACAGCCCAAAATGTCCCAAAATACCAAAAAAAATTTCCCTAAATATCTAAAAAAACCTCCAAAACAGCCCAAAATGTCCCAAAATAGCAAAAAAAATCCAAAATGGCCCAAAATGTCCCAAAATAGCAAAGGAAAATCTCTAATAATAAAAAAACCTCCAAAACAGCCCCAAAATGTCCCAAAATAGAAAAAAACCCCAAAATACCCCAAATATCCCCCAACCCCTCCAAAATATCCCAAAATATTAAATAATCCCCGCCCAAAAAACCCCAAAATCGCCCAAAAATACATTTTTAAAAAAATCCCCCAAAAGAGCTAAAAAACGGCACCGAGTGCCCAAAAGCCCCAAAATTCCCCCAAAATTCCCCCAAAATCCGCTCCGGGTCCTTCCAGCCCCGCCCCCAACACCCGGAAATCACCAGGATTCCCTAAAAAACCCCAAAATTCCCTAAAAAACCACAAAATTCCCTAAAAACCCAAAATCCCCCAAAACCCCAAAATCCCCTAAAAAACAACAAAATTCCCTAAAAAAAACCCCCAAATTCCCCAAAACCCCCCCAAAATCCCCTAAAAACCCCAAAATCCCGTAAAAAACCCCAAAATTACCTAAAAAACCACACAATTCCCTAAAAAAACAACAAAATCTCCTAAAAAACCCAAAATCCCCAAAAAACCAACAAATTTCCCTAAAAAACCACAAAATTCCCTAAAAAACCCCAAAATTCCCTAAAAAAACCCAAAATCCCCTAAAAAACCCAAAATTCCATAAAAAAACCCGAAATTCCATTAAAAAATCCCCAAAATTCCCTAAAAAACCCCAAAATCCCCTAAAAAACCACAAAATTCCCTAAAAAACAACAAAATCTCCTAAAAAACCCCCAAAATCCCCCAAAAACCCAAAATTCCATAAAAAACAACAAAATTCCCTAAAGAAACCCCCAAATTCCCAAAAAACCCCCAAAAAACCCCAAAATCCCGTAAAAAACCCACAAAATCCCCTAAAAAAACCCCAAAATTCCCCCAAATTTTTCCCCAAATTCCCCCAAATCCCATCGAGATCCCGAAAACTTCCCCAAAATCCCCCAAATCCCCCAAATCCTCCAAAATTCCCCAAAATCCCCCCAAAATCCCCCACAAAAATTTCTCCCCAAATTCCCTGAAATTCCCCCAAATCCCTCAAAAATTTTCCCCCGAAATTCTCTAAAATTCCCCCAAATTCCCTCAAATCGCCCCAAAATTCCCTCAAAATCCTTCCAAATTCCCCCAAATCCTCCCAAAATTCCCAA
Source organism: Chamaea fasciata (assembly GCF_029207755.1). Taxonomy (NCBI): domain Eukaryota; kingdom Metazoa; phylum Chordata; class Aves; order Passeriformes; family Sylviidae; genus Chamaea; species Chamaea fasciata. The sequence goes on from NW_027095388.1 coordinate 2,992, forward strand.
ATTTCTCCCGAATTCCTCCCCAAGTCTCCCCCAAAATCCCTCAAAATTGCCCCAGAAATTCCCCCCCAAAAAATCCTCCAAATTCCCCCAAAATTTTCCCCCCAAATCCCCAAAATCCCCCAAATCCTCCAAATTCCCCCCAAATTCTCCCCAAATCCCCCAAAATTGCCCCAAAAATCCTCAAACCGGCCCCAAACCCCCCGACTTTCTCCCAGAATGCCGCAATTTCCCCAATTTCCCCCCAAATCCCCCAAAATTCCCCCCGAAATCCCCCCAAATCCCCCCAAAATTCCCCCAAATTATCCCCAAATCTCCCCAAATTCCCAAAAATTCCCCGAAATTTACCAAAATCCCCCAAATTTCCCCCAAATTATCCCCAAATTCCCAAAAATTCCCCGAAATTTGCCGAAATCCCCCAAAATTCCCCCAAATTATCCCCAAATTCCCTAAAATTCCCCAAAATTTACCAAAATCTCCCAAATTTCCCCAAATTATCCCCAAATCCCCCCAAATTCCCAAAAATTCCCCAAAATTTACCAAAATCCCCCAAATTATCCCCAAATCCCCCCAAATCCCCTAAAATTCCCTGAAATTTGCCAAAATCCCCCAAAATTCCCCCAAATTATCCCCAAATCCCCCCAAATTCCCCAAAATTTACCAAAATCCCCCAAATTTCCCCCAAATTATCCCCAAATTCCCAAAAATTCCCCAAAATTTACCAAAATCCCCCAAATTTCCCCCAAATTATCCCCAAATTCCCCAAAATTTACCAAAATCCCCCAAATTTCCCCCAAATCCGCCCAAATTTCCCCCCAAACCCCCCAAATCTTCTCCCCAAATTCCCGAAATTTCCCCCGAATCCCTCCAAACTCTCTTAAATCTTCCCCAAAACTCCTCAAAATGTCCCCAAATTTCTCCCGAAACGCCCCAAAATTCCCCCCAAATTCAATGTTTCCCCCAAATTCCCCCAAATTCCCCAAAATTCCCCAAATCCCCCCAAAATTCCGTCAAAATTTTCCCCCCAAATCTCCTAAAATTCCCCCAAATCCTCCCCGAAATCTCCCCGAATTCGCCCAATTCCCTCAAAATCGCCAAAATTGCCAAATTCCCCCCAAAATTCCCCAAATCCCCCAAAATTCCATCAAAATTTCCCCAAAATTCCGTCAAAATTTTCCCAAAATTCCGTCAAAATTCCCCCAAAATTCCCCCGAATTTCCCCCAGTCACCAGCAGCAGCCAAACGGGGCCGGCCTTTATTGGGGGAATTTGGGGAATTTGGGGAAAATTTGGGGAAATTTTGGGGAATTTGGGGAAAATTTGAGGATTTGGGGGGAATTTGGGGAATTTTGGGGGAAATTTCGGAATTTTGGGGAGATTTTGGGGAATTTTGGGGAGATTTTGGGGAATTTTGGGGGAAATTTGGGAATTTTGGGCAGATTTTGGGGAAAATTGGGGGGAATTTTGGGAATTTTGGGGGAAATTACAGAATTTTGGGGAGATTTTGGGGAATTCTGGGAATTTTTGGGGAGATTTTGGGGAATTTTGGGAATTTTGGGGAATTTTGGGGGGAATTTTGGGAATTTTGGGGATATTTTGGGGAATTTTGGGGGGAATTTTGGGAAAATTTGGGGATTTGGGGGAATTTTGGGGGGAAATTTTGGAATTTGGGGGAATTTTGGGGGAATTTTGGGAATTTTGGGAGGAATTTCGGAATTTTGGGGAATTTTGGGGGAATTTAAGGGGGATTCGGGGAATTTTGGGGGAAATTTTGGAATTTGGGGAGATTTGGGGGAATTTGGGTGGAATTTTGGGGGGAAATTTTGGAATTTTGGGGAATTTTTTGGGGAATTTTGGGGGGAATTTTGGGAATTTTGGGGGGAAATTTTGGAATTTTGGGGAATTTTTTGGGGAATTTTGGGGGGAACCTTTTGGGATTTTTTTTTTTTATTTTGAGGGAAAAATTTTGGGGATTCTGGGAGAATTTGGAGAATTTTGGGGGAATTTTGGGAATTTGGGGGAATTTGGGGAGAATTTTGGGGGGATTTGGGGGAATTTTGTGGAATTTGGGGTATTTGGGGGAATTTGGGGGAATTTTGGGGTTTTGGGGGGGATTTTTGAGGAATTTTGGGGAGATTTTGGGGAATTTTGGGGGAATTTTGGGGAATTTTGGGAATTTTTGGGATGGGGGAGGCTCCGTCCGGCCGGGACCCCAAAACTTCATCTCATGCGGGTGGAGAGACCTGGGGGGGGGACAGAGGGGTCACAAATGGGGGAAAAAACCGGGATTTTGGGGAAATTTGGGGGAAATTCGGGGATTTGGGGGAATTTTGGGGGAAATTCGGGGAGAATTTTGGGGGTGATTTGGGAAAATTTGGGGATTTGGGGCTTTTTTGGAATTTTAGGGAATTTGGGGGGATCGTGGAAGGATTTGGAGGAAAATTTGGGGGAATTTTGGGGGGAAAATCGGGAATTTGGGAAGAATTTGGGGAATTTCAAGGGATTTGGGGGAAAATTTGGGGAAATTTGGGGGAAATTCAGGAATTTTGGGGGGATTTGGGGGTTTTCAGGGGGTATTTTGGGGGATCACGGGGAATTTGGGGGTAATTCGGGAAATTTTGGGAATTTATTTTTGGAATTGTAGGGAATTTGGATAACGGGGGGGGTTTGGGGGGAATTTTGAGGGATTTGGGGGAATTTAGGGGGATTTTGAGGATTCGGGGGGCGTTTGGAGGGAATTTTTGAGAATTTTGGGGGAAATTTGGGAAATTTTGGGGGATTTGGGGGAATTTGGGGGGGAAATTCTGAGGAATTTGGGAAGAATTCGGGGGTTTTAGGGGATTTTGAGGAAATTTGGGGGGTTTTGAGGGGATTCGGGAGAATTTGACGGGAATTTGGGGAGATTTGGGGAATTTTGGGGAATTTTGGGGGGAATTTTGGGAATTTTGGGGGGAATTTTGGGAATTTTGGGGGGAATTTTGGGAATTTTGGGGCACTCACGCCGCATGGATTGCCGCAGCGCCCCCTCGGCCTCGTCCGGCTCCCCCGTCCTGCGGCGGGAAAAACCAGTGAGAGACCAGTAAAAACCAGTCAGGACCAGTAAAAACCAGTTAGAGACCAGTAAAAACCAGTCAGGACCAGTAAAAACCAGTCAGGGACCAGTAAAAACCGGTCAGGGACCAGTAAAAACCAGTGAGAGACCAATAAAAACCAGTGAGAGACCAGTAAAAAACCAGTCAGGGACCAGTAAAAACCAGTGAGAGACCAATAAAAACCAGTGAGAGACCAGTAAAAAACCAGTCAGGGACCAGTAAAAACCGGTCAGGGACCAGTAAAAACCAGTTAGACACCAGTAAAAACCAGTCAGACACCAGTAAAAACCAGTGAGAGACCAGTAAAAACCAGTTAGAGACCAGTAAAAACCAGTCAGGGACCAGTAAAAACCGGTCAGGGACCAGTAAAAACCAGTTAGACACCAGTAAAAACCAGTCAGACACCAGTAAAAACCAGTTAGAGACCAGTAAAAACCAGTCAGGGACCAGTAAAAACCAGTCAGGGACCAGTAAAAACCAGTCAGAGACCAGTAAAAACCAGTCAGGGACCAGTAAAAACCAGTTAGACACCAGTAAAAACCAGTCAGGGACCGGTAAAAAACTGGTCAGGGACCAGTAAAAACCAGTTAGACACCAGTTAAACCAGTAACGCCTCCCCAGTGCCCCTCAACCCCTCTCCCGGTTCATCCCAGTTCCCTCCCAGTACAAACCAGTTCATCCCAGTCCCTCCCAGTATAAACCAGTACAAACCAGTATCCTCAATTACCATCCCAGTCCCCTCCCAGTCCCTCCCAGTATAAACCAGTATCCCCAATTACCATCCCAGTCCCCTCCCAGTATATCCCAGTACATCCCAGTTTGTCCCAGTCCCTCCCGGTATGAACCAGTCCCCCCCCAGTCCCCTCCCAGTCCCTCCCAGTATAAACCAGTATAAACCAGTTACTTGGGCTGTTGGTCGAACTTGCAGCGGCAATGGCGGCCTGGGGGGGGGAGGGGAGTCAGAGACCGGAACTGGGAGGGGACTGGGATATACTGGGATGGACTGGGAGGGGACTGGGATATACTGGGATGGACTGGGAGGGGACTGGGATATACTGGGAGGGACTGGGAGGGGACTGGGATATACTGGGAGGGACTGGGAGGGGACTGGGATATACTGGGAGGGACTGGGAGGGGACTGGGATATACTGGGAGGGGACTGGAATATACTGGGATATACTGGGAGGGACTGGGAGGGGACTGGGATATACTGGGAGGGACTGGGAGGGGACTGGGATATACTGGGAGGGGACTGGGATATACTGGGAGGGGACTGGGAGGGGACTGGGATATACTGGGACGGACTGGGAGGGGACTGGGATATACGGGGATATACTGGGAGGGGACTGGGAGGGGACTGGGACATACTGGGATATACTGGGAGGGGACTGGGATATACTGGGATATACTGGGATGGACTGGGAGGGGACTGGGGGGAAACTAGGATGGTAACTGGGGATACTGGTTTATACTGGGAGGGACTGGGGGTGAACTGGGACATACTGGGAGGGGACTGGGACAGACTGGGATATACTGGGACATACTGGGAGGGACTGGTATGGACTGGGACATACTGGGAGGGGACTGGGATGGTAACAGGGGATACTGGTTTGTACTGGTTTATACTGGGAGGGAACTGGGGGGTCCCTGGTGGGAATCTGGGGCTCCCGGGTGGGATTTTCGGGAAGATTTGGGGATAATTTGGGGAAATTTGGGGAAATTTTGGGGAAATTTGGGATAATTTTGGGATATTTGGGATATTTTGGGATAATTTGGGGTGATTTCGGGGATATTTTGGGATATTTTGGGATGATTTTTGGGGATATTTTGGGGATAATTTGGGGATATTTCGGGGTGATTTTGGGATGATTTTGGGATGATTTTTGGGGATATTTTGGGATATTTTGGGGTGATTTTTGGGATAATTTGGGGTGATTTTGGGGATATTTTGGGGATATTTTGGGATGATTTTAGGGTGATTTGGGGATGATTTTTGGGGTGATTTGGGGATGATTTTTGGGGATGATTTCGGGGATATTTTGGGATGATTTTGGGATAATTTGGGGATGATTTTTGGGGATGATTTCGGAGTGATTTTGGGATGATTTCGGGGATATTTTGGGGAGATTTTGGGATGTTTTGGGGTGTCTCACTGAGGATGAGGAGGACGGTGACAGTTGGGATATTTTGGGGATATTTTAGGGTGATTTTGGGATAATTTGGGGTGATTTCGGGGATATTTTGGGGATATTTTGGGATGATTTTGGGGTGATTTGGGGATGATTTTTGGGGATGATTTTGGGGTGATTTCGGGGATATTTTGGGGATATTTTGGGATGATTTTGGGATATTTTGGGATGATTTTTGGGGATGATTTCGGGGTAATTTTGGGATGATTTTGGGGATATTTTGGGGTATTTTGGGATGATTTTGGGGTGATTTGGGGATATTTTGGGGTGTCTCACTGAGGATGAGGAGGACGCCGAGCAGGAAGAAGATCCCGGCCACGATGAGGCCCCCGAGGCGCAGGGAGTCGTAATCTGGGACAGACGCGTGTCAGCGACACAAACCCACCCAAAACAGCCCCAAAATACCCCAAAATACACCTGGGACCCCAAAAAACACACCTGGGACCCCAAAAACACAGCTGGGACCCCAAAAAACACACCTGGGACCCCCAAAAACACAGCTGGGACCCCAAAAAACACACCTGGGACCCCAAAAACACACCTGGGACCCCAAAAACACACCTGGGACACCAAAAACACACCTGGGACACCAAAAACACACCTGGGACCCCAAAAACACACCTGGGACACCAAAAACACACCTGGGACCCCAAAAACACACCTGGGACACCAAAAACACACCTGGGACCCCCAAAAACACACCTGGGACCCCCAAAAATACACCTGGGACCCCAAAAACACACCTGGGACCCCCAAAAATACACCTGGGACCCCAAAAACACACCTGGGACCCCCAAAAACACACCTGGGACCCCCAAAACACACCTGGGACCCCCAAAAATACACCTGGGACCCCAAAAATACACCTGGGACCCCCAAAAACACACCTGGGACCCCCAAAAACACACCTGGGACCCCAAAACACACCTGGGACCCCCAAAAACACACCTGGGACCCCAAAAACACACCTGGGAACACAAAAACACACCTGGGACCCCAAAAACACACCTGGGACCCCCAAAAATACACCTGGGACCCCCCAAAACACACCTGGGACCCCCAAAAATACACCTGGGACCCCCCAAAATACACCTGGGACCCCCAAAACACACCTGGGACCCCCCAAAATACACCTGGGACCCCCCAAAACACACCTGGGACCCCCAAAAATACACCTGGGACCCCCCAAAATACACCTGGGACCCCAAAAACACACCTGGGACCCCAAAAATACACCTGGGACCCCCAAAACACACCTGGGACCCCAAAAACACACCTGGGACCCCCAAAAATACACCTGGGACCCCCAAAACACACCTGGGACCCCAAAAATACACCTGGGAACACAAAAACACACCTGGGACCCCAAAAACACACCTGGGACCCCCAAAAACACACCTGGGACCCCCAAAATACACCTGGGACCCCAAAAAACACACCTGGGACCCCCAAAAACACACCTGGGACCCCCAAAAACACACCTGGGACCCCCAAAACACACCTGGGACCCCAAAAACACACCTGGGACCCCCAAAAATACACCTGGGACCCCCAAAACACACCTGGGACCCCCAAAACACACCTGGGACCCCCCAAAACACACCTGGGACCCCAAAAAACACACCTGGGACCCCCAAAAATACACCTGGGACCCCCAAAAACACACCTGGGACCCCCAAAAACACACCTGGGACCCCCCAAAAATACACCTGGGACCCCCAAAAATACACCTGGGACCCCAAAACACACCTGGGACCCCAAAAAACACACCTGGGACCCCAAAAAATACACCTGGGACCCCAAAAACACACCTGGGACCCCCAAAAACACACCTGGGACCCCCAAAACACACCTGGGACCCCCCAAAACACACCTGGGACCCCAAAAAACACACCTGGGACCCCAAAAAATACACCTGGGACCCCCAAAAACACACCTGGGACCCCCCAAAACACACCTGGGACCACAAAAACACACCTGGGACCCCCAAAAACACACCTGGGACCCCCCAAAAATACACCTGGGACCCCCAAAAATACACCTGGGACCCCAAAACACACCTGGGACCCCAAAAAACACACCTGGGACCACAAAAACACACCTGGGACCCCCCAAAAACACACCTGGGACCACAAAAACACACCTGGGACCCCCCAAAAACACACCTGGGACCCCCAAAACACACACCTTGGACCCCAAAAACACACCTGGGACCCCCAAAAATACACCTGGGACCCCCAAAAAACACACCTGGGACCCCCAAAACACACCTGGGACCCCCAAAAACACACCTGGGACCCCAAAAACACACCTGGGATCCCCAAAAATACACCTGGGACCCCAAAAAACACACCTGGGACCCCAAAAACACACCTGGGACCCCCAAAAACACACCTGGGACCCCAAAAACACACCTGGGATCCCAAAAACACACCTGGGACCCCAAAACACACCTGGGACCCCCAAAAACACACCTGGGACACACCTGGACACACCTGGGACCCCCAAAACACACCTGGGACCCCCAAAAACACACCTGGGACCCCAAAAATACACCTGGGACCCCCAAAAACACACCTGGGACCCCAAAAACACACCTGGGACCCCCAAAAACACACCTGGGACACCAAAAACACATTTGGGACCACAAAACACACCTGGGACCCCCAAAAACACACCTGGGACACACCTGGACACACCTGGGACCCCCAAAACACACCTGGGACCCCCAAAAACACACCTGGGACCCCTAAAAGACACCTGGGACCCCCCAAAACACACCTGGGACCCCCAAAAACACACCTGGGACCCCTAAAAGACACCTGGGACCCCCCAAAACACACCTGGGACCCCCCAAAAACACACCTGGGACCCCTAAAAGACACCTGGGACCCCCCAAAACACACCTGGGACCCCAAAAAAACACACCTGGGACCCCAAAAACACACCTGGGACCCCCAAAAACACACCTGGGACCACCAAAACACACCTGGGACCCCAAAAATACACCTGGGACCCCCAAAAACACACCTGGGACCCCAAAAAAACACACCTGGGACCCCAAAAACACACCTGGGACCCCCAAAAACACACCTGGGACCCCAAAAACACACCTGGGACCCCCAAAAATACACCTGGGACCCCCCAAAACACACCTGGGACCCCCAAAAATACACCTGGGACCCCCAAAACACACCTGGGACCCCCCAAAACACACCTGGGACCCCAAAAACACACCTGGGACCCCAAAAATACACCTGGGACCCCCAAAACACACCTGGGACCCCAAAAACACACCTGGGACCCCCAAAAATACACCTGGGACCCCCAAAACACACCTGGGACCCCAAAAATACACCTGGGAACACAAAAACACACCTGGGACCCCAAAAACACACCTGGGACCCCCAAAAAATACACCTGGGACCCCCAAAACACACCTGGGACCCCAAAAAATACACCTGGGACCCCAAAAACACACCTGGGACCCCCAAAAACACACCTGGGACCCCAAAAACACACCTGGGACCCCAAAAAACACACCTGGGACCCCAAAAACACACCTGGGACCCCAAAAACACACCTGGGATCCCAAAAACACACCTGGGACCCCCAAAAATACACCTGGGACCCCCAAAAACACACCTGGGACCCCCAAAAACACACCTGGGACCCCCAAAAATACACCTGGGACCCCCAAAAACACACCTGGGACCCCAAAAAATACACCTGGGACCCCAAAAACACACCTGGGACCCCCAAAAACACACCTGGGACCCCAAAAACACACCTGGGACCCCAAAAAACACACCTGGGACCCCAAAAACACACCTGGGACCCCAAAAACACACCTGGGACCCCAAAACACACCTGGGATCCCAAAAACACACCTGGGACCCCCAAAAATACACCTGGGACCCCCAAAAACACACCTGGGACCCCCAAAAACACACCTGGGACCCCAAAAAATACACCTGGGACACACCTGGACACACCTGGACACACCTGGACACACCTGGGACACACCTGGGCACACCTGGGCACACCCGAGCCCCTCCCCCACTCACCATAGTTAAACCTGTCCCACTCGCTCGGCGCCGGCTCTGGGGGAGGGGCGGCATCGGTGACGTCATCGCCGCGCCGATGACGTCGCCCGTCGGCGCGATGACGTCACCGGGCGGGGCCGGGGGAGGGGCTCACCTGTCCTGGCCGTGATCGGCGCCATCGCCGCCGCACCTGGGCACGGAGAGCTCAGCCCCAAATTCCCCCAAATTTTCCCGAATTTCCCCAAATTTCCCCGAATTTTCCCGAATTTTCCCCGAATTTTCCCCAAAATTCCCAATTTTCCCCCAAAATTCCCCCGAATTTCCCCTTTTCCCCCCATTTTTTCCCTTTTTTCCCAATTTTTTTTCCCATTTCCCCCCAATTTTTTTCCCCAATTTTTTTCCCATTTTCCCCCATTTTTTTCCCATTTTTCCCCCATTTTTCCCCATTTTTTCGGAAATTTTTTTCAAATTTTTCCCAATTTCCTCCAAATTTTTTTTCTACATGTTTTTTTTCCCAGCTTTCCCAATTTTTTCCATATTTCCCGGATTTTCCCACATTTTCCCCAGTCCCCTCCACTTTCCCCAATTTTTTCCCAATTTTTCCCCAATTTTTCCCAATTTCTCCCCAATTTTCCCCATTTCCCCAATTTTTTTTCCCAATTTTTCCCCGATCTTTCCAGTTTTCCCCCCAATTTTCTGCTCTTCCCAATATTTCCTCATTTTCCCACATTTCCTCCATTTTTCCCACTTTTTTTTCCCAATTTCCCCAAGTTTTTTCCCCCCAAAATTTTTCCATTTTCTGCCAAACTTCCCCAATTTTTTTTCCCCATTTTTTTTTCCCGATTTCCTCCTTTTCCACCTCATTTTCCCCTTTTTCTCCCGATTTTCCCCCAAAACCCCACAATTCCCCCAAAATTTTCCCATTTTTTTCCGATTTCTCCCCATTTTTCCCTGTTTTTTGGGGGGTTTTTTTCCCCTCTTTTTTTTTGGGCCGGTTTTGGGAAAATTTGGGGAAAGTTTTTGGGAATATCGAGAAAAATCGGGAGGAAACTGGGGAATTTGGGGAAAATTTGGGGAAAATTTGGGGAAAATTGAGAAAAAAAAAATTCCAGGGAAAAAAAAAAAAAAAGGAAATGGGGAAAAAAAATTGGGGAAAGTTTTAGAAAAATTGGGAAAAATCCCGGCCCAGACTGGGCAGGACTGAGGTAAACTGGGTTAGACTGGGACAAACTGGGACAAACTGGGTCAGACTGGGACAAACTGGGGTTAAACTGGGAGAAACTGGGTTAGACTGGGTTAGACTGGGTTAGACTGGGTTAAACTGGGACAAACTGGGAGAAACTGGTTAGACTGGGACAAACTGGGACAAACTGGGAGAAACTGGGTTAAACTGGACAAACTGGGACAAACTGGGACAAACTGGGGTTAAACTGGGAGAAACTGGGTTAGACTGGGTTAAACTGGGACAAACTGGGAGAAACTGGGTTAGACTGGGACAAACTGGGACAAACTGGGACAAACGGGGAGAAACTGGGTTAAACTGGGACAAACTGGGACAAACTGGGACAAACTGGGTTAGACTGGGACAAACTGGGTTAGACTGGGACAAACTGGGACAAACTGGGTCAGACTGGGACAAACTGGGACAAACTGGGAGAAACTGGGTTAGACTGGGACAAACTGGGACAAACTGGGAGAAACTGGGTTAGACTGGGACAAACTGGGACAAACTGGGAGAAACTGGGAGAAACTGGGTTAGACTGGGACAAACTGGGACAAACTGGGACAAACTGGGCTAAACTGGGACAAACTGGGTTAGACTGGGACAAACTGGGTTAAACTGGGACAAACTGGGACAAACTGGGACAAACTGGGTTAAACTGGGACAAACTGGGACAAACTGGGACAAACTGGGTTAAACTGGGACAAACTGGGTTTAAACTGGGACAAACTGGGACAAACTGGGTTTAAACTGGGACAAACTGGATTTAAACTGGTTTAAACTGGAACAAACTGGGTTTAAGTTGAGTTTAAACTGGGACAAACTGGGTTAAACTGGGGGGAATTGGGCAATGGGGGGGAGGGGCCGTTGCCGGGGAAACGCGACCTTGGCCCCTCCCCCACCCCAGCCCCGGGGAACTGGGACGGACTGGGACAAACTGGGACACACTGGGATGGACTGGGACAAACTGGGAGGGACTGGGACAAACTGGGACAAACTGGGAAGGACTGGGACAAACTGGGACACACTGGGACGGACTGGGACAAACTGGGAGCTACTGGGAGGGACTGGTTTATACTGGGAGTTACTGGGAGCAACTGGGAGCCGGGGGGGTGGGGCACTGGAGTTACTGGGAGGGACTGGGAGGGACTGGGAGTTGTTACTGGGACTCACTGGGGGTTACTGGGAGTTACTGGGAGCTGTTACTGGAGTTACTGGGAGTTGTTACTGGAGTTACTGGAGTTACTGGGAATTGTTACTGGAGTTACTGGGAGTTACTGGGAGTTGTTACTGGAGTTACTGGTCTATACTGGAGTTACTGGGAGTTACTGGGAGTTGTTACTGGAGTTACTGGAGTTACTGGGAGTTACTGGGAGTTGTTACTGGAGTTACTGGAGTTACTGGGAGTTACTGGGAATTGTTACTGGAGTTACTGGGAGTTACTGGGAGTTGTTACTGGCGGTTACTGGTCTATACTGGGAGTTACTGGGAGTTGTTACTGGAGTTACTGGGAGTTACTGGGAGTTGTTACTGGGAGTTACTGGTCTATACTGGGAGTTACCGGCCTATACTGGGAGTTACTGGGACCCCCTGGGACTCCGCGGGGCTTACTGGGACTCACTGGTCCGTACTGGGAGTCACTGGGAGCGGCCCCGCCCCCCCCGCCCCCCCCAAGGTCACCCCGAGGTCGGGGGGGGGGGACCCGGCCCTGCCCCCCCCGCCCCTCCCAGTTCATCCCAGTCCCTCCCAGTTCATCCCAGTGCCCCCCTGTGCCCCCAGCCCGGCCCAGTCCGGCCCAGTTCGGCCCAGTTCGGCCCAGTACCTGACTGGAGCTCCGGGGCCGCTCCGGGGCCGTCCCCGGCCGGGCTATTTATAGCGGTGACGTCACCGGGGGCGGGCCGGGCCACGCCCCCTCCCAGTAACGGACCAGTTACACCAGTAACGGACCGGGAATGGACTGGGAATGGCCCCGGGCCACGCCCCCTCCCAGTAACGGACCAGTAACACCAGTAACGGACCGGGAATGGACTGGGAATGGACTGGGAGTGGACTGGGAGGGTCCTTGGCCACGCCCCCTCCCAGTAACGGACCAGTTACACCAGTAACGCACCGGGAATGGACTGGGAGGATCCCGGGGCCACGCCCCCTCCCAGTTACACCAGTAACGGACTGGGAATGGACTGGGAGGGTCCCGGGGCCACGCCCCCTCCCAGTTACACCAGTAACAGACTGGGAACCTCAGGGACCCCTCTCCCAGTAACTCCCAGTGCTCCCAGTATAACAATGTCCCCCCGTCCCAGTGCTCCCAGTTCTCCCAGTATAACAATGTCCCCCTGTCCCAGTGCTCCCAGTTCTCCCAGTATAACAATGTCCCTCTGTCCCAGTGCTCCCAGTTCTCCCAGTATAACAATGTCCCCCTGTCCCAGTGCTCCCAGTTCTCCCAGTATAACAATGTCCCCCTGTCCCAGTGCTCCCAGTTCTCCCAGTATAACAATGTCCCCCTGTCCCAGTGCTCCCAGTTCTCCCAGTATAACAATGTCCCCCTGTCCCAGTGCTCCCAGTTCTCCCAGTATAACAATGTCCCCCCTGTCCCAGTGCTCCCAGTTCTCCCAGTATAACAATGTCCCCCCTGTCCCAGTGCTCCCAGTTCTCCCAGTATAACAATGTCCCCCTGTCCCAGTGCTCCCAGTTCTCCCAGTATAACAATGTCCCCCTGTCCCAGTGCTCCCAGTTCTCCCAGTATAACAATGTCCCTCTGTCCCAGTGCTCCCAGTTCTCCCAGTATAACAATGTCCCCCCTGTCCCAGTGCTCCCAGTTCTCCCAGTATAACAATGTCCCCCCTGTCCCAGTGCTCCCAGTTCTCCCAGTATAACAATGTCCCCCTGTCCCAGTGCTCCCAGTTCTCCCAGTATAACAATGTCCCTCTGTCCCAGTGCTCCCAGTTCTCCCAGTATAACAATGTCCCCCCTGTCCCAGTGCTCCCAGTTCTCCCAGTATAACAATGTCCCCCTGTCCAGTGCTCCCAGTTCTCCCAGTATAACAATGTCCCCCTGTCCCAGTGCTCCCAGTTCTCCCAGTATAACAATGTCCCCCTGTCCCAGTGCTCCCAGTTCTCCCAGTATAACAATGTCCCCCCGTCCCAGTGCTCCCAGTTCTCCCAGTATAACAATGTCCCCCTGTCCCAGTGCTCCCAGTTCTCCCAGTATAACAATGTCCCCCTGTCCCAGTGCTCCCAGTTCTCCAGTATAACAATGTCCCGTCTATCCCAGTGCTCCCAGTTCTCCCAGTATAACAATGTCCCCCCTGTCCCAGTGCTCCCAGTTCTCCCAGTATAACAATGTCCCCCTGTCCCAGTGCTCCCAGTGCTCCCAGTATAACAATGTCCCCCCGTCCCAGTGCTCCCAGTTCTCCCAGTATAACAATGTCCCCCCGTCCCAGTGCTCCCAGTTCTCCCAGTAACAATGTCCCCCTGTCCCAGTGCTCCCAGTTCTCCCAGTATAACAATGTCCCCCTGTCCCAGTGCTCCCAGTTCTCCCAGTATAACAATGTCCCCCCTGTCCCAGTGCTCCAGTTCTCCCAGTATAACAATGTCCCCCCGTCCCAGTGCTCCCAGTTCTCCCAGTATAACAATGTCCCTCTGTCCCAGTGCTCCCTCCAGTAACATCCCAGTATCCCAGTCCCAAATGTCCCCCTGTCCCAGTATCACAATGTCCCCCTGTCCCAGTGCTCCCAGTCTCCAGTATAACATGTCCCCTCCAGTGCTCCCAGTTCTCCCAGTATAACAATGTCCCCCTGTCCCAGTGCTCCCAGTTCTCCCAGTATAACAATGTCCCCCCTGTCCCAGTGCTCCCAGTTCCAGTACTCCAACAATGTCCCCCTGTCCCAGTGCCTCCCAGTTCTCCCAGTATAACAATGTCCCCCCTGTCCCAGTGCTCCCAGTTCTCCCAGTATAACAATGTCCCCCCTGTCCCAGTGCTCCCAGTTCTCCCAGTATAACAATGTCCCCCCGTCCCAGTGCTCCCAGTTCTCCCAGTATAACAATGTCCCCCCGTCCCAGTGCTCCCAGTTCTCCCAGTATAACAATGTCCCCCCTGTCCCAGTGCTCCCAGTTCTCCCAGTATAACAATGTCCCCCCTGTCCCAGTACTCCCAGTTCTCCCAGAATAACAATGTCCCCCTCCCCTGTCCCAGCTCCCAGTTCTCCCAGTATAACAATGTCCCCCTGTCCCAGTGCTCCCAGTTCTCCAGTATAACAATGTCCCCCTGTCCCAGTGCTCCCAGTTCTCCCAGTATAACAATGTCCCCCCTGTCCCAGTGCTCCCAGTTCTCCCAGTATAACAATGTCCCCCCTGTCCCAGTGCTCCCAGTTCTCCCAGTATAACAATGTCCCCCTGTCCCAGTGCTCCCAGTTCTCCCAGTATAACAATGTCCCCCCTGTCCCAGTGCTCCCAGTTCTCCCAGTATAACAATGTCCCCCCTGTCCCAGTGCTCCCAGTTCTCCCAGTATAACAATGTCCCCCTGTCCCAGTGCTCCCAGTTCTCCCAGTATAACAATGTCCCCCTGTCCCAGTGCTCCCAGTTCTCCCAGTATAACAATGTCCCCCTGTCCCAGTGCTCCCAGTTCTCCCAGTATAACAATGTCCCCCTGTCCCAGTGCTCCCAGTTCTCCCAGTATAACAATGTCCCCCTGTCCCAGTGCTCCCAGTTCTCCCAGTATAACAATGTCCCCCTGTCCCAGTGCTCCCAGTTCTCCCAGTATAACAATGTCCCCCCTGTCCCAGTGCTCCCAGTTCTCCCAGTATAACAATGTCCCCCTGTCCCAGTGCTCCCAGTTCTCCCAGTATAACAATGTCCCCCTGTCCCAGTGCTCCCAGTTCTCCCAGTATAACAATGTCCCCCTGTCCCAGTGCTCCCAGTTCTCCCAGTATAACAATGTCCCCCTGTCCAGTGCTCCCAGTTCTCCCAGTATAACAATGTCCCCCTGTCCCAGTGCTCCCAGTTCTCCCAGTATAACAATGTCCCCCTGTCCCAGTGCTCCCAGTTCTCCCAGTATAACAATGTCCCTCTGTCCCAGTGCTCCCAGTTCTCCCAGTATAACAATGTCCCTCTGTCCCAGTGCTCCCAGTTCTCTTCCCAGTCATAACAATGTCCCCCTGTCCCAGTGCTCCCAGTTCTCCCAGTATAACAATGTCCCCCTGTCCCAGTGCTCCCAGTTCTCCCAGTATAACAATGTCCCCCTGTCCCAGTGCTCCCAGTTCTCCCAGTATAACAATGTCCCCCCTGTCCCAGTGCTCCCAGTTCTCCCAGTATAACAATGTCCCCCCTGTCCCAGTGCTCCCAGTTCTCCCAGTATAACAATGTCCCCCTGTCCCAGTGCTCCCAGTTCTCCCAGTATAACAATGTCCCCCTGTCCCAGTGCTCCCAGTTCTCCCAGTATAACAATGTCCCCCCTGTCCCAGTGCTCCCAGTTCTCCCAGTATAACAATGTCCCCCTGTCCCAGTGCTCCCAGTTCTCCCAGTATAACAAGTCAAGTCCCCCTGTCCCAGTGCTCCCAGTTCTCCCAGTATAACAATGTCCCCCTGTCCCAGTGCTCCCAGTTCTCCCAGTATAACAATGTCCCCCCTGTCCCAGTGCTCCCAGTTCTCCCAGTATAACAATGTCCCCCTGTCCCAGTGCTCCCAGTTCTCCCAGTATAACAATGTCCCCCTGTCCCAGTGCTCCCAGTTCTCCCAGTATAACAATGTCCCTCTGTCCCAGTGCTCCCAGTTCTCCCAGTATAACAATGTCCCTCTGTCCCAGTCTGGCCCAGCGCCCGCTCCCAACAAGCGGCGCCTTTGTACTGGCAGGGGGCGTGGCCTCCTCTGCCCACGCCCTCCATATCCATATACGGTCATACCCCGCCCACACAGGGGCGTGACCTCACCCAAGCCCCGCCCACCCACCAGCGCCGCCGCCGAG
>NW_027095389.1:5000-10000 GCF_029207755.1 Chamaea fasciata
CTGCCTGCCTTCCTGCCTGCCTCTGTGTGTGTGTGTGTGTGTGTGTGTGTGTGTGTGGGCGTGAGGGGGTGTGTGCGTGTGGCAGCACGAGAGGGCGGCATCGGGGCGTGAGCGTGGGGGAAAGGGGGGGCGGGGGGAGGGGCCGTGTGTGTCACCCTGTCCATCTCCGCGAACGCGGGCTTCGTGCCGGCGCCTTCGTGCCGGCCCCGGGCGCCTCGGCCTCGAGCCCCCACGGCCCCCTGGACCCGCGCCGAGGGCCGAAGACCTCTGCGGACCGTGAAAGAACCGGCCGGAAAGCGGCCGCCCGCTTGCCCGCCGCCCCGCCACGGCCTCGGTCGGGGGGGAGGGAGCGTGGAGGGGGGGCGGGGTTCGGGGCCGGGGGCGGGGCGGGGCGGGGCGGGGCGCGGACTGGGGCGGGACGAGGCGGGGCGGGGTGCCGGCGGCGTGGTGCCAGGTTCGGCCCGCACGTCCCTGCTGCCCCTTCCCAGCTGTTTCCCCATAGGTTGTGGTGGGGGGGCGGGGCCGCGTAGAATCCCGGGGGGGAGGGGGTGGGGGGGGGAGGGGGCGGGCGGGCCACGACCTTTTGGCGGCACGGCGTGTCAGTGGGCCGAGGGCCGGGCGGGGCGCAGCCGGCCGGGAGGGCTCTGGGCGGGAAAGGAAATGAATTCCAGTTTGCCGAGAGTATTGTTCCCCAGAAAAGCTTCTTGTCCCGAGCCAGAGGGAGAGCCGTTCTTCCAGCACATGTAAAAAATGAGAAAATAATAAAAAAGAAAGGGGGGAGGGGGGAGAGAGGAGTCGGTCGAAAATAGGTGTTGGTCGCGAGAGAGAGCGGCCTCGTCGGGAGGCCAGGTCTAGCCCGCTCGGGGGCCAGGCGCGGCCGCCGGCCGCCGCCGGAGAGCCCGGCGGGGCGCCGCGGCGGCGACGCGGAGAACAGGTCTAGCCCCGCTCCCGGGGCGGCCCCGGGACGCCGTCTCTACCCGGCTCCGGGGCGGAGAGGCCGGCGGCGGAGAGGTCGCGGCGCCGCGGCGGCGACGCGGAGAACGGGTCTAGCCCCGCTCCCGGGGCGGCCCCGGCCGGCCGGGCCTACCCGGCTCCGGGGCGGTGAGGCCGGCGGCGGGGAGGCCGGCGGGGCGGCCACGGTGGCGACGCGGAGAACAGGTCTAGCCCCGCTCCCGGGGCGGCCCCGGCCGGCCGGGCCTACCCGGCTCCGGGGCGGAGAGGCCGGCGGCGGAGAGGCGGCGGCGGCGGCGGCGGCGGGCGGCGACGCGGAGAACAGGTCTAGCCCCGCTCCCGGAGCGGCCACGGCCGGCCGGGCCTGCCCGGCTCCGGGGCGGAGAGGCCGGCGGCGGAGAGGTGGCGGCGGCGGCGGCGGGCGGCGACGCGGAGAACAGGTCTAGCCCCGCTCCCGGGGCGGCCCCGGCCGGCCGGGCCTACCCGGCTCCGGGGCGGTGAGGCCGGCGGCGGGGAGGCCGGCGGGGCGGCCACGGTGGCGACGCGGAGAACAGGTCTAGCCCCGCTCCCGGGGCGGCCCCGGCCGGCCGGGCCTACCCGGCTCCGGGGCGGAGAGGCCGGCGGCGGAGAGGTGGCGGCGGCGGCGCCGCGGCGACGCGGAGAACAGGTCTAGCCCCGCTCCCGGGGCGGCCCCGGCAGGCCAGGCCGAGCCGGCTCCGGGGCGGAGAGGCCGGCGGCGGAGAGCCGGCGGCGGGCGGCTGCGACGCGGAGAACAGGTCTAGCCCCGCTCCCGGGGCGGCCCCGGCCGGCCGGGCCTACCCGGCTCCGGGGCGGAGAGGCCGGCGGCGGAGAGGTGGCGGCGGCGGCGGCGGCGGGCGGCGACGCGGAGAACAGGTCTAGCCCCGCTCCCGGGGCGGCCCCGGCCGGCCGGGCCTACCCGGCTCCGGGGCGGAGAGGCCGGCGGCGGAGAGGCGGCGGCGGCGGCGGCGGGCGGCGACGCGGGGAACAGGTCTACCCCGCTCCGGGGGTGGCCACGGCAGGCCTGGCCGAGCCGGCCCCGGGGCGGAGAGGCCGGCGGCAGCGGGCGGCGACGCGGAGAACAGGTCTACCCCGCTTCGGGGGCGGCCCCGGCAGGCCTGGCCGAGCCGGCTCCGGGGCGGAGAGGCCGGCGGCAGCGGGCGGCGACGCGGAGAACAGGTCTACCCCGCTTCGGGGGCGGCCCCGGCAGGCCAGGCCGAGCCGGCCCCGGGGCGGGGAGGCCGGCGGCAGCGGGCGGCGACGCGGAGAACAGGTCTACCCCGCTTCGGGGGCGGTCCCGGAAGGCCAGGCCGAGCCGGCTCCGGGGTGGAGAGGCCGGCGGCGGAGAGGTGGCGGCGGCGGCGGCGGGCGGCGACGCGGAGAACAGGTCTAGCCCCGCTTCCGGGGCGGCCCCGGCCGGCCAGGTCTTACCCGGCTCCGGGGCGGGGAGGCCGCCGGCGGAGAGGCCGGCGGGGCGGCCGCGGCGGCGGGCGGCGACGCGGCGACCAGGTCTTCCCCGCTTCGGCTGGACTTTGGCGGATTTCCGCGGGGGGGCCGGGTAGACCTGCTTTCCGCAGCGCGGCTGGAAGTCCACCAAGGGGTCGCTGTTCTCGCCATCCTCCGGTTACGTCTAGGTCGGCGGCGGCGCACGCCGGCGCCGCGCCCCGGTGGCGTCGACTCGACGTCTTGGAGGCGCTCGGGGCCTCGGACCCGTCTGTCCGTCTACTGGGAGCGGGTGTGACGGGCCGCATCCCCGCAGGCTGGTGCAGTGCCTGTGTCCGAGGCGGACGCGAGAGCGGCGGCCGCGCGTGCGGTCGCCGGCGCGAAGGGAGGGAAAAAGAGTGCGCCGCCTGACGCGGGACGAGTCGCGTGGCTCTGTCCCGGTCCCCCCGTCTTGCCCATCGAGAATGGGTACAGAACCGTGTGAGGTACAGAGAGACAAGGGTTGAGAGAGAGAGACAGAGCCCGAGAGGAGGAGAGAAAAGGGCCGCGAGCCGTGTTCCTCTTCGGTCCGGTTGTTGACTTCAGGGGTGGGGCGAGGGCCCTCCCCTCCCCAAAGTGTGTATTCCCTCCGGGGATGGTGGCGGGCGAGGCGGCGGCGCCTCGTCCCTTTTGCTGCCCGGCCTTAAGCCGGCGCCCCGCCCTGCCCGCGGGTGCGTTCTTTTCCGGCCGGCCGTGCTCTTTGCGGTCGGCTGCCGACGGCTCGACGAAGGGTGCGTGACACCGGGGCTCGGCGGTGTCGAGGCCGCCGGGGCCTTTTCTCCCCCGGCCTTTCCCGAGAGCCCCGAGGACGGGCCCGGCTTGCCGAGGTGGCGCCGCCTCGTTCCTCGCGCCTCCCGACTTGTTTTGCCCAGCGTGTGTCGTCCGTGTCGGAAGTGCCGCGGGGACGTGCCGTGGGGCGCGCGGCCTTGCCTCGTCCTGCCCGGTTGCTCCAGGGGCTCGGTGACGGGAGTCGGCCGGCGAGGGGTGCGCGGGGTGGCGGCACCCCGCTCTCCCTCCCTCCCGGAGCCGTGCGTTGTTCGAGACCCCCTTCCTCGGCCTTAAGCCGGGGAGCCCGCGGAGCGGGCCGAGTTTTTCTGCGTGGCTGGCGGCCGGCCGCGGTGGCCGGGCCGCCTCGGCCCTGCGGACCCCGAACCCGACAGAGTGCCCCGAGATACGTCGCGGGCGGGGCGGCGGCGCCCCGCCCTCCCGTCGGGTGGTGACCGGCGCGATCGAGCCGCTAGGCCCGGGCGGCCCGTGGTGTCGGGCCTGCCCCGGCTGCCGTGGCTGCCGGCTCGGGGGCTGGGTTTTGCACGCGGGGTCCGCTTTTTAGGCCTGCGGGCGGAGTGGGGGCCGCCCGCCCGGCTTTTTTTTTTTTTTTTTCTTTCCGTTGTTTTTCTCTCGCGGCCTTAAGCCGCGGCACCGAGAAGCGTGCGCGACGAAGGGTCGTGGGCCGTGCAGGCGAAGGGAAGAGAGAGAGCGAGAAAATGCGGTGGCGGAGGTGTGGAGGAAAGAGAAACGAGAGAGAGCGAGGAGTAAGAGGCGCGGGCCTCGTTTGCCACCCTCTGCCCGGGCCCGCGACCCCCGTGGCTTAGCACGGGTCGCGTTGACGCGCTGCTGTGGGTGCTTTTTGGTTTGTTGTTGTCTTTTTTTTTTTTTTTGTTTTTCCGCCGTCCCCCGGCTTTTCCGGAGGGCAAGCCGATCGCTGCGAGGCGGGCGAAAGCCGGTGGCCCGCGGCGTGGTCGGTGGCGCTTTCTCGCACGCTCGGACGGCGCCCCGTGCCGCCTCGGTCTCGTTGCGCAGCCGCTGTCGGGCGGGGCGGGTGGCGGCACCCCCCGCGCTCCTCCTCCGCTGCGGCCGGGTTGCCGTGTCTGTTGTCCCAGGAAGCGTGGCCGTGGGGCCCGGCGGCCGCTTCTGCGGCCGCCTTCCGTCTGATCGATGAGGCTTTTCGGGTGGCGTCGGAGAGGGCCCCCGGCGGCCCGGCTCTTCCGGGGCTCCCCGTCACGGGGACTCAAGCCACGGCGGTGTCCGGGTGCTCGGGCAGGGCGGTCTCCTTTCCAATTCGCTTCCCGTCGCAGGCGAGGTGTCGCCCCTCCCGCCGCCGGAGGGGCGTCTTTACCGTCCCGGGCTGTGTGAACGCCGCGTGGCCCCGCGAGCCCTCAGGTGCCCGTTCGAAACCACGCGAGGTGCCGGTGCCGGCCCCGGCCCGGGTTTAGCGCCCCCCGTGGGTGCCGGCCGCGAGCGGCGCCGGGCGGCGGTGCGGCCGGAGCTGAGCCGAGCCCAGTTTCCCGGAGAAAAGCGAGCGCCGAGAGAGAGAGGGGCCGGAACTGGACCTATGGGGGCGCGGACGGGGGACGGAGAGCCCCTTCCGTGCGTGCGCTCGGCGCTCCTTCGTCGTGCCGCCGCCTGCCGCAGAGCGAGCCGCCCCGGCCGAAAGGCGGGGGGGGCCTCGGTGTCCGGGCCGCGCCCGCCTCGTCGGGTCGCTGTCTCCTCTAGCACGTCCGGTGCTTTCCGCGCGGCCCGGCGGGGGGACGCGTCGGAGCCGGGCTCGC
>NW_027095390.1:0-19383 GCF_029207755.1 Chamaea fasciata
CGGAAAGATTTATGAAAGAATTCCGGCAGCTCGCAGCGAAGGACGCTGGCCAGCGCCATCTTGGAGACGGGCGCCTGACGGGGGTGGGGGGGGGAGAACGGAGGCGGCGCCCGCAAAATGGCGGCGGCGTGAGGGAGGAAGGGAAGGGCGGGAAGGCGCCGGCGCCATTTTGGGTGAGGGCGGGAAGGCGGCGGCGCCATGGAGGGTGAGGGCGAGGAGAAATGGCGGCGGCTCCTGCGCGGCGTGAGGTGGGGGGGAAGGAAAAAAAAACAAAACAAAACAAAACAAAACAAAACAAAACAAAACAAAACAAAACAAAACAAAACAAAACAAAACGCGAAGGCGCCGCTTTGGCTGGGGGCAGGAAGAAGGGCGCGAAATGGCGGCGGCGCATGCGCAGGGTGGGAAGAAGGGCGGGGAAGGCGCCGGCGCCATTTTGGGTGAGGGCGGCGGCGCATGCGCAGCGTGAGGGGGGAAAGGGCGGGAAGGCGCCGGCGCCATTTTGGGTGAGGGCATGACTCGGGGCGGGGGGGGTGGAAATAAATTAGAATTAAACTTTTCAAGTGAAAAATTCACAAAAAAGAGGGATTTTGGGCTGAATAGTTTTTGGGGTGAGGTTTGAGGCGGGAAAATGACATTTGGGGGGGGCCGGGCGGGGGGGGGGAAGGATCGTGAGGGGAACCGAAAAATAAACCCTGAACCCTCCCCAGTTCCCTCCCAGTCAGCCCAAAATCCCTCCCAGTTTATCCCAGTCCCCTCCCCGTGCCCTTCGAACCCCTCGTTTAAACTTCAGACTTGTGGGGGGTTTAACTTCTTTTTTTTTTTTTTAACCTCAAAACCCCCTCCCGGTGCCCTCCCAGTAACATTTAAACCCTTCCCAGTTTGGCCCAGTCTCTCCCAGTGCCCCTAAAATCCCTCCCAGTCCTTCCCAGTGACCCCAAAACTCCTCCCAGTTCCCTCCCAGTGTGTCCCAGTGCCCTTTAACCCCCTCCCAGTCCCTCCCAGTGTGTCCCAGTGTGTCCCAGTGTGTCCCAGTCCCTCCCAGTTCCCTCCCAGTTTCTCCCAGTCCCCCTTAAATCCCTCCCAGTGTGTCCCAGTGCCCTTTAACCCCCTCCCAGTCCCTCCCAGTTTGTCCCAGTTTATCCCAGTGTGTCCCAGTGCCCTTAACCCTCTCCCAGTGCCCTCCCAGTTTCTCCCAGTCCCCCTTAACCTTCTCCCAGTGACCGCAAAACTCCTCCCAGTCCCTCCCAGTGCCCTTTAAACCCCTCCCAGTTTGTCCCAGTTTGTCCCAGTGTGTCCCAGTGCCCTTTAAACCCCTCCCAGTCCCTCCCAGTTCCCTCCCAGTGCCCTTAACCCTCTCCCAGTGACCCCAAAACTCCTCCCAGTTCCCTCCCAGTTTGTCCCAGTGCCCTTTAACCCTCTCCCAGTGTGTCCCAGTGTGTCCCAGTGTGTCCCAGTGTGTCCCAGTCCCTCCCAGTCCCCCTTAAACCGCTCCCAGTGACCGCAAAACTCCTCCCAGTTCCCTCCCAGTTCCCTCCCAGTTTCTCCCAGTGTCTCCCAGTGTGTCCCAGTGTGTCCCAGTCCCTCCCAGTCCCTCCCAGTCCCCCTTAACCCTCTCCCAGTGACTGCAAAACTCCTCCCAGTTCCCTCCCAGTGCCCTTTAACCCCCTCCCAGTCCCTCCCAGTGTCTCCCAGTGTCTCCCAGTGTCTCCCAGTTTGTCCCAGTGTGTCCCAGTGTGTCCCAGTCCCTCCCAGTCCCCCTTAAACCGCTCCCAGTGACCGCAAAACTCCTCCCAGTCCCTCCCAGTTCCCTCCCAGTCCCCATTAAACCCCTCCCAGTTCCCTCCCAGTGTGTCCCAGTGCCCTTTAACCCCCTCCCAGTGTCTCCCAGTGTCTCCCAGTGTCTCCCAGTCCGTCCCAGTCCGTCCCAGCGTGTCCCAATGTGGCGCCCGGGGCCGCTCCGGGCCGCGGTCGCGGTGTCCCCGCGGGGCACGGCCGGATCCCCGCGGCCCCTGCACGGGAAAGTGGCGCTGGTCACCGCGGCCACCGACGGGTGAGTGGCCCCAAACCGCCCCAAACCGCCCGATTCGGCCCGAAATTGGTGAAATTCGACCCCAAAACCGCCGGATTCGACCCCAAAACCGCCGGATTCGACCCCAAAACCGCCCGATTCGACCCCAAAACCGCCGGATTCGACCCCAAAACCGCCCGATTCGACCCCAAAACTGCCAAATTCGGCCCCAAACCGCCCGATTCGACCCCAAAACCGCCGGATTCGACCCCAAAACCGCCCGATTCGACCCCAAAACCGCCCGATTCGGCCCCAAAACCGCCGGATTCGGCCCCAAAACCGCCGGATTCGGCCCCAAAACGGCCCGATTCGGCCCCAAAACTGCCAAATTCGGCCCCAAAACCGCCCGATTCGACCCCAAACCGCCCGATTCGGCCCCAAAACCGCCCGATTCGACCCCAAAACCGCCGGATTCCGCCCCACATCGGTGGAATTCGACCCCAAAACTGCGAAATTCGACCCCAAACCGCCAAATTCGACCCCAAAACTGCCAAATTCCGCCCGAAATTGGTGAAATTCGACCCCAAAACCGCCAAATTCGACCCCAAAACTGCCAAATTCCGCCCCACATCGGTGGAATTCGACCCCAAACCGCCAAATTCGACCCCAAAACTGCCGAATTCGACCCGAAATTGGTGAAATTCGACCCGAAACCGCCAGATTCCGCCCGAAATTCGACCCCAATACTGCGAAATTCGACCCCAAAACTGCCGAATTCGACCCCAAACAGCCGGATTCGACCCGAAACCGCGAAATTCGACCCCAAAAGTGCGAAATTCGACCCCGAAACCGCCGGATTCCGCCCGAAATTGGTGAAATTCGATCCCAAACCTGCCAAATTCCGCCCCAAAACCGCGAAATTCGACCCCAAAACTGCGAAATTTGACCCCAAAACCGCCGGATTCCGCCCCAAAACTGCCGGATTAGACCTGAAACCGCCGAATTCGACCCCAAAACTGCGAAATTCCGCCCCAAAACCGCCAAATTCGACCCAAAACCGCCGAATTTAGCCCGAAAACGGCAAAATTCAACCCGATAATTGGTGAAATTCGACCCACAATTGGTGAAATTTGGTCAAATTAACTCAGATTAATTGAAATCAAACCCAAATTAACTCGGCTTAATTGAAATCAAACCCCAATTAATTCCAATTCAGCTCAAATTAATTCAGATTGAGATCAAACCCGAATTAATTCCCATTAATTGAAATTAAACCCCAATTAATTCCAATTCAGCCCAAATTAATTCAGATCAATTGAAATCAAACCCCAAATTAATTCAGATTAATTAAAATCAAACCCCAATTAATTCAATTAAAATCAAACCCAAATTAATTCCAAAGCAGCTCAAATTAATTCAGATTGAGATCGAACCCGAATTAATTCCCATTAATTGAAATTAAACCCCAATTAATTCCAATTCAGCCCAAATTAATTCAGATCAATTGAAATCAAACCCCAAATTAATTCAGATTAATTAAAATCAAACCCCAATTAATTCAATTAAAATCAAACCCAAATTAATTCCAAAGCAGCTCAAATTAATTCAGATTGAGATCGAACCCGAATTAATTCCCATTAATTGAAATCAAACCCCAATTAACTCAGAATAATTAAAATCAACCCCCAATTAACTCAGAATAATTAAAATCAAACCCCAGTTAATCCAGATTAATTGGAATTAAATCAAATTTATTTCGAATTCGGCCCGAATTAATTCCGATTACTTGAAATCAAACCCCCAAATTAACTCAGATTAATTAAAATCAAACCCCAATTAATTCCGATTCAGCTCAAATTAATTCCGATTAATTGAGGTCAGCCCGGGGGTCAGGGGTCAGCCCGGGGGTCAGGGGTCAGCCCGGGGGTCAGGGGTCACCCGGGGCCGGCCCAGGTGTGTTACCTGTGCCGCCGCTGTCGTTCCAGCATCGGATTGGCCGTGGCCGGGGCGCTGGGCGGGGCCGGCGCTCAGGTGTTGCTCAGCTCCCGCCGGGCCCACAACGTGGAGAGGGCGGTGCAGGAGCTCAGGGGGCGTGGCCTGCAGGTGAGCGCACCTGGGGGGGCGTGGGGTCACCTGAGGGGGCGTGGCCTGTGGGTGAGCGCACCTGGGGGGGCGTGGGGTCACCTGTGTGGGCGTGGCCTGCAGGGGAGCGCACCTGGGGGAGCGTGGGGTCACCTGAGGGGGCGTGGCCTGCGGGTGAGCGCACCTGGGGGAGGTTCGGGGGTCACCTGAGGGGGCGTGGCCTGCCGGGGAGCGCACCTGGGGGAGGTTCGGGGGTCACCTGAGGGGGCGTGGCCTGCAGGGGAGCGCACCTGGGGGAGGTTCGGGGGTCACCTGGGGGGGATTTTTTGGGGGGAGGGGGAGGAGTTTGATCTCACCTGACCTCACCCGTGCGGGGGCGTGGCCGGCAGGTGAGCGGGGTCACGTGTCACGTGGGAAACGCCGAGAGCCGCGAGAAGATGGTGCAGGCGGTGAGACACACCTGGGGTCACCTGGGGTCACCTGGGGACACCTGGGGTCACTTGGGGTCACCTGGGGACACCTGGGGTCACTTGGGGTCACCTGGACACACCTGGGGACACACCTGGGGTCACTTGGGGTCACCTGGGGACACCTGGGGTCACCTGGGGACACCTGGGAAGGAAAAACCATTTAAAAAATGGCCACAAATGGGGGGAAAAAAATAGGTCGAAAAAACGGGGAAATTTTGGGTGGAAAATCCGGAATTTCTGGTGAAATTTGGGGAATTTTGGGGGGAATTTGGGGGGAATTTTGGGCTCACCTGGGCTCACCTGCGCAGGCCCTGGACACCTTCGGCGGCATCGACATCCTGGTGTCCAACGCCGCCGTCAACCCGCACCTGGGCCCCGCCCTCGAGGCCGACGAGGGCACCTGGGACAAGGTCAGGCCACGCCCCTCCCCGGCCACGCCCATCGAGCATTTCCCGCCCCCCCCCCAAATTTCCCCAAATTTTCCCCAAAATTTCCCTAAATTTCCCCAAATTTCACCCAAATTTTCTCCAAGCTTCCTCCGAATTTTTTCCAAATTTTCCCAAATTTTACCCAATTTTCTCCAAAATTTTCCAAAAATTTTGCCCAAAATTTTCCCCAAATTCCCCAAAATTTTCCAAAATTTTCCCGAATTTTCCCCCAAAATTTCCCAAAAATTATCCCAAAATTTTGCCGAATTTTCTCCAAAATTTCCACCAAAATTTCCCCCAAAATTTCTCCAGTTTTCCACAAATTTACCCAAATTTTCCCAAACTTTACCAAAATTTCTCTAAAATTTTTGTAAAAATTCCCCAAATTATCTCCCAAATTTTCCCCAAATTCTCTCAAATTTCCCCCAAATTTTCTCCAAAATTTCCCCCAATTTTCCCCAAATTTTCCTAAATTTTAACCCAAAATCTCCCCCAAAATTTCCCAAAAATTATCCCACAATTTCGCCAGATTTTCTCCAAAATTTCCCCACATTTTACCCGAAATTTCCCCAAAATTTCCCCCAAATTTTCCCCGAAATTTCCCCCAAATTTTCCCAAATTTCGCCCAATTTTTCACCCAAATTTCCCCAAATTCCCCCAAATCTCCCCACGCCTGCCCCAAGCCCCGCCCTCTCTGACCTCCCCCACCCCTGGCCACGCCCCAAAGACACCACCCCCAAACCACGCCCCCTTTGACCCTATTTACCATCAGCCACGCCCCCACGACCTCCCCCAGAACAAGCCACGCCCACTTGACCCTATTCGACATCGCTCCCGCTCTCTGTGACGTCATACAGCCATGGCCACGCCCCCTTCACCATAATTGGCATCAACCACGCCCCCTCCCACATCCCAGAGCCGACCACGCCCCTCTGTGCATATATCCCAATGGCCACGCCCCCGTGACGTCATTCTCGCCCGGCCACGCCCCCTCCCCAGGTGTTCCAGGTGAACGTGACGGCGGCGGCCATGTTGGTCCGGCTGGTGGTGCCGCACATGGAGAAACGCGGGTTCGGACTGGGAGGGACTGGGTTATACTGGGATATACTGGGAGGGAACTGGGATGGACTGGGAGGGACTGGGAGGAACTGGGATGGACTGGGAGGGACTGGGATGGACTGGGATGGACTGGGATGGACTGGGAGGGGACTGGGATGGACTGGGAGGGACTGGGAGGGGACTGGGATGGACTGGGATGGACTGGGGGGGACTGGGATGGACTGGGAGGGACTGGGATGGACTGGGATGGACTGGGATGGACTGGGAGGGGACTGGGATGGACTGGGATGGACTGGGAGGGGACTGGGATGGACTGGGAGGGACTGGGAGGGGACTGGGATGGACTGGGAGGGACTGGGAGGGGACTGGGATGGACTGGGAGGGACTGGGAGGGGACTGGGATGGACTGGGATGGACTGGGGGGGACTGGGATGGACTGGGAGGGACTGGGTTATACTGGGATAGACTGGGAGGGGACTGGGGGGGAACTGGGAGGGACTGGGAGGGACTGGGATGGAACTGGGATGGACTGGGAGGGACTGGGAGAGACTGGGATGGACTGGGGGGGACTGGGAGGGACTGGGATGGACTGGGAGGGGACTGGGATGGACTGGGAGGGACTGGGAGAGACTGGGATGGACTGGGAGGGACTGGGATGGACTGGGAGGGACTGGGATGGACTGGGAGGGACTGGGAGGGACTGGGATGGACTGGGAGAGGACTGGGGGGGACTGGGAGGGACTGGGATGGACTGGGAGGGACTGGGAGGGACTGGGAGAGGACTGGGGGGGACTGGGAGGGACTGGGATGGACTGGGAGGGACTGGGAGGGACTGGGAGGGACTGGGATGGACTGGGATGGACTGGGAGGGACTGGGATGAACTGGGAGGGACTGGGATGGACTGGGAGGGACTGGGATGAACTGGGATGGACTGGGAGGGACTGGGATGAACTGGGAGGGACTGGGATGAACTGGGATGGACTGGGAGGGACTGGGATGAACTGGGATGGACTGGGAGGGACTGGGATGGACTGGGAGGGACTGGGATGGACTGGGATGGACTGGGAGGGACTGGGATGGACTGGGATGGACTGGGATGGACTGGGATGGACTGGGATGGACTGGGAGGGCACTGGGATGGACTGGGAGGGACTGGGATGGACTGGGAGGGACTGGGAGGGACTGGGAGGGACTGGGAGGGACTGGGATGGACTGGGAGAGGACTGGGGGGGACTGGGAGGGACTGGGAGGGACTGGGATGGACTGGGAGGGACTGGGAGGGACTGGGAGGGACTGGGATGGACTGGGATGGACTGGGAGGGACTGGGATGGACTGGGATGGACTGGTTATACTGGGATAGACTGGGTTATACTGGTTGGACTGGGACGGACTGGGTTATACTGGTTTGAACTGGTTTGAACTGGGAGCTGCCGCACCTTTCAGCAGGGGGCGTGGCTTCGGCGGGGAGGGGGCGTGGCTCGCTTTGACCGACAGCTCTGTGTCCGAGTGGGCGTGGCCGCCGCTAAGCCACGCCCCCTTATTTGCTTTAGGGGCGGGGCCATCGTGCTGATGTCATCGATCGCCGGCTACCAGCCAATGGCGGTGAGAGCTGCGTTAGACTGGGTTATACTGGGTTGTACTGGTTTATACTGGTTTATACTGGTTTATACTGGTTTGGAGTCTGGGGTTACTGGGATGAACTGGGACGGACTGGGGTGGACTGGGAGGGGCGTTGGGGTCACTGGGAGTTACTGGTTTGCCCTTTTTCCCTTACTGGTTTATACTGGTTTGGGGTTTTTTTTTACTGGTTTATACTGGTTTGAACTGGTTTGGGTTCTGGGGTCACTGGTTTGAACTGGGATGGACTGGGATGAACTGGGATGAACTGGGATGAACTGGGAGGGGCTTTGGGCTCACTTGGGGTTACTGGTTTGGGGTTTTTTCTTTACTGGTTCATACTGGTTTGGGGTTTTTCCTTACTGGTTCGTACTGGTTTATACTGGTTTGGGCTCTGGGGTTACTGGGGTGAACTGGGATGGACTGGGACGGGCTTTAGGGTCACTGGGATGAACTGGGAATGATGTTTTCCCATACTGGTTCATACTGGTCCGGGGAGTTTTTTTGTTTTTTTTTTTTCCCACTTGGGGCGGGGCGGTTTGTGGGCGTGTCCGCCCGTATGCTAACGAGGTGGGCGTGTCCCAGGGGCTGGGCCCGTACAGCGTCAGCAAGACGGCCCTGCTGGGATTGGTGGGAGCGCTGAGCCCGGAGCTGCTGCCCCGCGGGATCCGCATCAACGGCGTCGCCCCGGGGCTGGTGCAGACGCGCTTCAGCTCGGCCGTGAGCGCGCCGGGAGGGACTGGGAGGGACTGGGAGATACTGGGAGATACTGGGAGGGGACTGGGAGGGACTGGGGGAAAAGAAACGGGGAGAAAAGGGTTAAAAATGGGGGGGAAATGGGTTAAAAAAGGGTTAAAAAGGGGTTTGGGGTTACTGGTTTATACTGGGATGGACTGGGAGCGGGTTTGGGGTCACTGGTTTATACTGGGATGGACTGGGAGCGGGTTTGGGGTCACTGGTTTATACTGGGATGGACTGGGAGCGGGTTTGGGGTTACTGGTTTATACTGGGATGGACTGGGAGCGGGTTTGGGGTCACTGGTTTATACTGGGATGGACTGGGAGCGGGTTTGGGGTCACTGGTTTATACTGGGATGGACTGGGAGCGGGTTTGGGGTCACTGGTTTATACTGGGATGGACTGGGAGTGGGTTTGGGGTCACTGGTTTATACTGGGATGGACTGGGAGCGGGTTTGGGGTCACTGGTTTATACTGGGAGGGATTGGGAGTGGGTTTGGGGTCACTGGTTTATACTGGGATGGACTGGGAGCGGGTTTGGGGTCACTGGTTTATACTGGGAGGGATTGGGAGTGGGTTTGGGGTCACTGGTTTGTACTGGGATGGACTGGGAGTGGGTTTGGGGTCACTGGTTTATACTGGGATGGACTGGGAGTGGGTTTGGGGTCACTGGTTTATACTGGGATGGACTGGGAGTGGGTTTGGGGTCACTGGTTTATACTGGGATGGACTGGGAGTGGGTTTGGGGTCACTGGTTTATACTGGGATGGACTGGGAGTGGGTTTGGGGTCACTGGTTTATACTGGGATGGACTGGGAGAGGGTTTGTGGTCACTGGTTTATACTGGGATGGACTGGGAGTGGGTTTGGGGTCACTGGTTTATACTGGGATGGACTGGGAGCGGCTTTGGGGTCACTGGTTTATACTGGGATGGACTGGGAGCGGGTTTGGGGTCACTGGTTTATACTGGGATGGACTGGGAGTGGGTTTGGGGTCACTGGTTTATACTGGGATGGACTGGGAGCGGGTTTGGGGTCACTGGTTTATACTGGGATGGACTGGGAGTGGGTTTGGGGTCACTGGTTTGAACTGGGATGGACTGGGAGCGGGTTTGGGGTCACTGGTTTGTACTGGGAGGGAGTGGTTTATACTGGTTTATACTGGTTTATACTGTTTATACTGGTGTATACTGGTGTATACTGGTGTATACTGGTGTATACTGGTGTATACTGGTGTATACTGGTGCATACTGGTGCATACTGGTCCAAACTGGTGTCCCGGTTCTCCCCAGCTGTGGCAGGACGAGGCCGTGCGGGATCGAGCGCTGGAAACGCTGGGAGCTCAGAGGTGAGAAACCAGTACAGACCAGTACAGACCAGTACAAACCAGTACGGACCGGTGCCCCCTCCCAGTACAAACCAGTACAAACCAGTCACCCCCCAAAATCCCCTTTTTAACCCTTTCTCTGCCGTTTTTAACCCTTTAAACCCCGTTTCTTCACCATTTTCTCTCTCCCAGTCCCTCCCAGTATAAACCAGTAACTCCCAGTCCCCTCCCAGTACAAACCAGTCCAAACCAGTCCAAACCAGTCACCCCAAATCCCCTCTCACGCCGTCTTTAACCCTTTCTCCGCCGTTTTTAACCCTTTAAACTCCATTTTTTCACTTTTTCCCCCCCATTTTCCCCCTCCCAGTATAAACCAGTAACTCCCAGTCCCCTCCCAGTACAAACCAGTACAAACCAGTCCAAACCAGTCACCCCCAAATCCCCTCTCACGCCATCTTTAACCCTTTCTCCGCCGTTTTTAACCCTTTAAACTCCATTTTTCACATTTTTTTCCCCATTTTCCCCCTCCCAGTATAAACCAGTAACTCCCAGTCCCCTCCCAGTACAAACCAGTCCAAACCAGTCACCCCCAAATCCCATCTCACGCCATCTTTAACCCTTTCTCCGCCGTTTTTAACCCTTTAAACGCCATTTTTTCCCGTTTTTTCCCCCATTTTCCCCCTCCCAGTATAAACCAGTAACTCCCAGTCCCCTCCCAGTACAAACCAGTCCAAACCAGTCCAAACCAGTCACCCCCAAATCCCATCTCACGCCATCTTTAACCCTTTCTCCGCCGTTTTTAACCCTTTAAACTCCATTTTTTCACATTTTTTTCCCCATTTTCCCCCTCCCAGTATAAACCAGTAACTCCCAGTCCCCTCCCAGTACAAACCAGTCCAAACCAGTCACCCCCAAATCCCATCTCACGCCATCTTTAACCCTTTCTCCGCCGTTTTTAACCCTTTAAACGCCATTTTTTCCCGTTTTTTCCCCCATTTTCCCCCTCCCAGTATAAACCAGTAACTCCCAGTCCCCTCCCAGTACAAACCAGTCCAAACCAGTCCAAACCAGTCACCCCCAAATCCCCTCTCACGCCATCTTTAACCCTTTCTCCGCCGTTTTTAACCCTTTAAACGCCATTTTTTCCCGTTTTTCCCCCCCGTTTCCCCCCTCCCAGTACAAACCAGTACAAACCAGTACAAACCAGTACAAACCAGTCACCCGCAGTGTCCCCCCGCAGGCTGGGCACCCCCGAGGAGGTGGCGCAGGCCGTGCTGTTCCTCGTGTCCCCCCAGGCCGCCTTCGTGGCCGGCGAGACGCTGCTGGTGGCCGGGGGAGCCCGGGCCCGCCTCTGACCACGCCCCCTTCGTCGATATGCAAATTTATGCAAATGAGAGGCGGAATAAAACCGAGCTGTTGGAATGGGAAATGGATGTGGGGGGGAGTTACTGGTTTATACTGGGAGGGGACTGGGAGGTGATTGGGCGCGCCCACTGCTGTAAATATGCAAATTTTATGCAGATTCGTGCAAATGAGATTGAAAGAAAGTCGGGTTGTCTCAGTGCAAACGGGGATTGGTGGAGCTGGGGGTTACTGGGAGGGACTGGTTTATACTGGGAGGGGCATTCGGATGGCGCTGACCACGCCCACCTCGTCAACACACAGATTTATGCAAATTAACTCCGGCCAATCCCATCACTGCGAACGGGGACTGGGAGTTACTGGTTTGTACTGGGAGAGACTGGCACGGGGCCCCAGCCCAAACCAGTATAAACCAGTAACAACCCCCCCAAGCCCCGCCCACTCCCCCCACCCGCAAATCCAACGCAAATAAATGCAAATGAGATGCAAATGAGGCGAAAACTCCGGAACTTTTATTGGCGGATCAGCGGCGACGACAGAAACCTGGGGGAGGGGAGGGGTAAACTGGGAGTTACTGGTTTGTACTGGGAGGGACTGGGAGCGGGTTTGGGGTCACTGGTTTGTACTGGGATGGACTGGGAGCGGGTTTGGGGTCACTGGTTTATACTGGGATGGACTGGGAGTGGGTTTGGGGTCACTGGTTTATACTGGGATGGACTGGGAGTGGGTTTGGGGTCACTGGTTTATACTGGGATGGACTGGGAGTGGGTTTGGGGTCACTGGTTTATACTGGGATGAACTGGGAGTGGGTTTGTGGTCACTGGTTTATACTGGGATGGACTGGGAGCGGGTTTGGGGTCACTGGTTTATACTGGGATGGACTGGGAGTGGGTTTGGGGTCACTGGTTTATACTGGGATGGACTGGGAGTGGGTTTGGGGTCACTGGTTTGTACTGGGATGGACTGGGAGTGGGTTTGGGGTCACTGGTTTATACTGGGATGAACTGGGAGTGGGTTTGGGGTCACTGGTTTATACTGGGATGAACTGGTTTCTCTGCTCTCACCTTTCCTCCCTTTTCTCTTCCCCGTTTTGGGATTTTTCTTCTTTTTCCGCGGCGGCTCCGACGAGTCCTGAGAAAACCCCAAAAAATTCCCAAAATTCCCAAAATTCCCCCAAAATTCAGCCCCAAAATTTCCTCAATTTCCCAATTTTTTCCTGTTTTTTCCCCCTAAATTTCCACTTTTTGTCCCCAAATTTTTCCCTTTTCCCCCCCAAATTCTTCCCATTTTTTCCCCCAATTTTCCCTTTTTTTTCCCTATTTTTCTTTTTCCCCCAAATTTTTCCTTTTTTCCCCAAAATTTTCCATTTTTTCCCCAATTTTCCCCTTTTTCCCAGGTTTTCCCATTTTTTCCCCAAATTTTTTTCCTCTTTTTCCCCAAATTTTCCCCATTTTCTCCCCAATTTTTTTCTGTTTTTTCCCCAATTTTTCCCGTTTTTTCTCCGACTTTTTTCCCTTTTCCCGCCCCCCCCGCCAGCCCCGCCCTCCCCTCGCACCTCATTGGCCTCTCCCAGGAGGGCGGGGAAAGCCCCGAAGTTGGTGACGTCATCGAGGTCAGGCCCCGCCCCCCGGCGGCGCGGCCGGCAGGGGGCGCGGAGGCGCTGCAGCATCGACTCCTCCCAGCGACGCCTGCGCCAAAATCGCCGGAATTTAACCCAAAAATCTGCCCCAAAACCGCCGGAATTTAACCCAAAAATCTGCCCCAAAACCGCCAGAATTCAACCCAAAAATCTGCCCCGAAATCGCCGGAATTGAACCCAAAAATCTGTCCCGAAACCGCCGGAATTTAACCCAAAAATCTGCCCCGAAATCGCCGGAATTTAACCCAAAAATCTGTCCCGAAACCGCCGGAATTTAACCCAAAAATCTGTCCCGAAACCGCCGGAATTTAACCCAAAAATCTGCCCCAAAACCGCCGGAATTTAACCCAAAAATCTGCCCCGAAATTGCCGGAATTTAACCCAAAAATCTGCCCCGAAATCGCCGGAATTGAACCCAAAAATCTGTCCCGAAACCGCCGGAATTTAACCCAAAAATCTGCCCCGAAATCGCCGGAATTTAACCCAAAAATCTGTCCCGAAACCGCCGGAATTTAACCCAAAAATCTGCCCCGAAACCGCCGGAATTTAACCCAAAAATCTGCCCCGAAATTGCCGGAATTTAACCCAAAAATCTGCCCCGAAACCGCCGGAATTTAACCCAAAAATTTGCCCCGAAATCGCCGGAATTTAACCCAAAAAGCTGCCCCGAAACCGCCGGAATTTAACCCAAAAATCTGCCCCGAAACCGCCGGAATTTTACCCAAAAATCTGCCCCAAAATATTCGGAATTTAACCCAAAAATCTGCCCCGAAATCGCCGGAATTGAACCCAAAAATCTGTCCCGAAACCGCCGGAATTTAACCCAAAAATCTGCCCCGAAATCGCCGGAATTTAACCCAAAAATCTGTCCCGAAACCGCCGGAATTTAACCCAAAAATCTGCCCCGAAACCGCCGGAATTTAACCCAAAAATCTGCCCCGAAATTGCCGGAATTTAACCCAAAAATCTGCCCCGAAACCGCCGGAATTTAACCCAAAAATTTGCCCCGAAATCGCCGGAATTTAACCCAAAAAGCTGCCCCGAAACCGCCGGAATTTAACCCAAAAATCTGCCCCGAAACCGCCGGAATTTAACCCAAAAATCTGCCCCGAAATCGCCGGAATTTAACCCAAAAATCTGCCCCAAAATATTCGGAATTTAACCCAAAAATTTGCCCCGAAATCGCCGGAATTCAACTCAAAAATCTGCCGCGAAACCGCCGGATTTCACTCCCCCCCCCAAAAAAATAAAAAAAATTGAAAAAAATTCAAAAAAATTTCAAAAAGAATTTGAAAAAACTGAATAAAAACTGAAAAATAATTGAAAAGAATTCAAAAAAATCAGGAAAAAACCTAAAAAAATTCCTGAAAAGAATTTAAACAAAATTGAAGAAAGATCAAAAAACAACCAGAAAAAAATTTCAAAATAATTGAAAAAAACAACAAAAAAAAATCAAACTATCTAATAAAAAATTGAAGGAAATCTGAAAAAAATCCGGAAAAAACCCAAAAAAATTCCAGAAAAAATCTGAAAAAAAAATCAAAAAAAATCGATAAAAATTTTGATGAAAAATAAAATAAAACCTGAAAAAAATTCAAAAAAAATCAGAAAAAAATGCAAAAAAAATCCCAAAAAATATTTGAAGAAAAAAATGGAAAAAAACCCTGAAAAAAATCCAAAAAAATATTTAAAAAAATGCAAAAAATATCAGAAAAAAATCAGGAAATTGGAAAAAAAAATAATTGAACAAAAATCGAAAAAAATTTGAAAAATATTTGAAAAAAATTTGAAAAAAAATATTAAAAAACCCCCCAAAAATTCTAAAAAAAGCCGAAAAAAAATCCCGAAAAAATTTGAAAAAACATCTAAAAAAAATTCTGCAAAAATTCCAAAAAAGTTCTAAAAAAACCCCGAAAAAAAATTAAAAAAATCAAAAAAAATCCGAAAAAAAATTCCAAAAAAATTCCAAAAAAATCCCTGAAAAAAATAAAAAAAAAAATCCAAAAAAAATCCGAAATAAATTCCAAAAAAAATCCCAAAAACCCCCCAAAAACCTCCCTAAAACCCCCGTAAACTGGTTGGGATTCGCCCAAACCTGCGGCGCTCCTGCGCGTCCGTCCCCGGCGCGGCGGCGGCGTCGACGTCGGGCCCGTCGCCCAACTCGCGGCGCAGGTCGCGCAGCACGGCCGAGCTCAGGGCGCGCCGGCGCCGCCGCAGCCGCTGCTTCTCGGCCGGGTCGGCCGCCTCTGCGGGAAACGGGGGAATTTGGGGGAATTTGGGGAAATTTGGGGGAATTTGGGGGAATTTGGGGGAATTTGGGGAAATTTGGAGGAATTTGGGGGAATTTTGGGGGAATTTGGGGGAATTTGGGGAATTTGGGGGAATTTGGGTGGATTTGGGGAAATTTGGGGGAAATTTTGGGGAAGTTTGGGGAAATTTGGGGGAATTTGGGGGAATTTGGGGGCAATTTGGGGGAAATTTGGGGGAATTTGGGGGAATTTGGGGGAAATTGAGGAAATTTGGGGGAAATTTGGGGGAATTTGGGGAATTTGGGGAAATTTGGGGGGATTTGGGGCAAATTGGGGGAATTTGGGGGAAATTTGGGGAAATTTGGGGGAAATTTGGGGGAATTTGGGGAAATTTGGGGTGGGGAATTTGAGGAAAATTGGGGGAAATTTGGGGGGATTTGGGGGAAATTTTGGGGAAGTTTGGGGAAATTTGGGAAAATTTGGGGGAATTTGGGGAAATTTGGGGGGAATTTGGGGGAAATTTGGGGAAATTTGGGGGAATTTGGGGGGATTTGGGGAAATTTGGGGGAAATTTGGGGAATTTGGAGAAATTTGGGGGGATTTGGGGGAATTTGGGGATTTTTGGGTCAATTTTGGGGTTTTCGGGCCAATTTCAGGGTTTTTGGGTCAGTTTCGGGAGTTTTTTGGGGTCAATTTGGGGATTTCTGGCTCAATTTTGGGGATTTCGGCTCAATTTCGGGAGTTTCCGGGTGAGTTTCGGGGGCTCCGGGGTCACTCACCGCAGGTGACGGGCACCAGCCGCGGGGGGACGTAGCGCCGCCCCCCGCCCAGCCCCGGGGCCTTGGCTCCGCCCCCTTGGCCTTCCTCAGCCTCCTCCTCCTCCTCATTATCATCCTGCGGGACACGCCCACTCAGGCCACGCCCACTCAACAACAAACCCCGCCCCTTAGCCTTTAGTCACACCCACACCCACTTTGTTTAACCCCACCCACTTCCCAAAGAGGCCACGCCCACCCTGCCCCCTAAGCCCCGCCCTCACCTGGGCCGCCATGTTGGAAGGGGCGGGGCGGAAGCTCAGCGGGTCCTCGGCACCTGGGGTTTGATTGATTGACAGCTGTCAATCGAAGGGATCAAAGGGGGAGGGGTTTAGGGGAAAGGGGCGGAGCCTGCACTGACCACGCCCCCCCGAGGTCGCCGCCCTCAGCAGCTTCTCCAGGTGGTACTTGAGGCGTTGCTCCAGGGGGCGGAGCTTCTCCAGCACCTATGGGGGAAGGGGGTGGGGCGTGAGGTTAGGGGCGGGGCGGGGCTTGGAGCCCAAAAATCTCTCAGAATTCCCCCAAAAATTCCCAAAATTCCACTGGAAAAACTTCCCAAAATCCTCCCAAAATTCCACTGGAAAAACGTCTAAAATCCTCCCAAAAATTCCCCAAAATTCCACTGGAAAAACTTCCCAAAATTCCACTGGAAAAACTTTCCAAAATCCTCCCAAAAATTCCCCAAAATTCCACTGGAAAAACTTTCCAAAATTCTCCCAAAAATTCCCCGAACTTCTGCTGGAAAAACTTCCCAAAATCCTCCCAGAAATTCCCGAAAATTCCACTGGAAAAATTCCCCAAAATTCCACTGGAAAAACTTCCCAAAATCCTCCCAAAATTTCCCAAAATTCCACTGGAAAAACGTCCCAAAATCCTCCCAGAAATTCCCCAAAATTCCACTAGAAAAACTTCCCAAAATCCCCCTAAAAATTTCCCAAAATTCCATTGGAAAAACTTCTCAAAATCCTCCCAAAAATTTCCCAAAATTCCATTTGGAAAAACATCCCAAAATCCTCCCAAAAGTCTCTCAAAATTCCACTCGAAAAACGTCCCAAAATCTCCCAAAATTCCCAAAATTCCACTGGAAAAACTTCCCAAAACCCTCCCAAAATTCCACTAGAAAAACGTCCCAAAATTCTCTCGAAATTCCACTGGAAAAACGTCCAAAA
Organism: Chamaea fasciata; assembly: GCF_029207755.1. NCBI lineage: Eukaryota > Metazoa > Chordata > Aves > Passeriformes > Sylviidae > Chamaea > Chamaea fasciata. The sequence goes on from NW_027095390.1 coordinate 16,967, forward strand.
ATTTCCCAAAATTCCCCCAAATCCTTCCCTAAAAATCCCATTTTTTTCCCCAGAAATCCCCAAATTTTCTTTTCCAAACCACGAAATTTCCCCAAATTTCCCCAAAATTTCCCCAAAATTTCCCCAAAATTTTCCCAAATTTTCCCAAAATTTCCCCGAAATTTCCCCAAAATTTCCCCAAATTTCCCTGAAATTTCCCCAAATTTTCCCCCAATTTCCCGAAATTTCCCCAAAATTTCCCCAAATTTCCCCCAAATTTCCCCAAAATTTTCCCAAAATTTCCCTGAAATTTCCCCAAAATTTCCCCAAAATTTCCCAAATTTCCCCAAAATTTCCCCAAAATTTTCCCAAAATTTTCCCAAAATTTTCCTGAAATTTCCCGAAATTTCCCCAAAATTTCCCCAAAATTTCCCCAAAATTTCCCCCAAATTTCCCCCAATTTCCCGAAATTTCCCTGAAATTTCCCCAAATTTCCCCAAAATTTCCCCAAATTTCCCCAAATTTCCCCGAAATTCCCCAAATTTCCCCAAAATTTCCCCAAATTTCCCCAAAATTTCCCCAAATTTCCTCAAATTTCCCCAAATTTCCCCCAAATTTCCCCAAATTTCCCCAAATTTCCCCAAAATTCCCCAAATTTCCCCAATTCCCCGGAATTCCCCGGAATCCGCCCCGTTCTCACCACTCTGGTCTCCAGCAGCCTCTCGCGGGCCCCGCCCGGCCCTTGCAGGCTCCCGCCGCGCGTTTTGGCGCAGACCAGCAGCGCCAGGTCCTGCAGGTAACTCAGCAGCGCCTGCGAGCGCACCTGCAGCAGGGACAAACCCTGCCCATCCCCCCCCCAAAAAAACCAGCCCAAATTTCACCAAATTTCACCAAATTTCACCCAAATTTCACCAAATTTCACCAAATTTCACCCAAATTCCACGTTGGGAGCCAGGCGCCCCCGAGCGGTAAAAAAATAAATTTAAGATTTTTTTTCCCCCGCCCACCAAAAAAAAAATTTCACCCGGATTTAGTGAAATCGGACGGGAATTTGGGGTGGGGGAAAAAAAAAAACCTACCCAAATTTTAACGGAATTTTCTCGATTTTAACCCGAATTTACGGTTGGGAAAAGGGGCGGCCCCGGGCGGGGGAGAAGATCGGCGAAACGGCCCCGGAAATCTCCAGGATTTGTCCCAAAAAATCGCCCGGGTTTCCTTCACGGGGCACAAAAATCCCCTCGGGAAGCCCCAAAAATTGGCCCGGAAAAAACCTCCCGGAGTTCCCTCAGAAATCCCAAAAAAATCTTGGCAAGAGATTCCCAAAATCCCTCAAGAGATCCCAAATCCCCTCAAAAAAAACCCCAAAATTCCCTCAAAAACCCCAAAATCCCCTCAAAAAACCCCCAAATTCCCTTAAAAAATCCCAAATTTTCCTCCAAATCCCCCAAATTCCCTCAAAAAAACCCCAAATCCCCTCAAAATAAACCCCAAATTTCCTCAGGGAGCCCCAAATCCCCTCAAAAACCCCAAATTTTCCTCCAACTCCCCCAAAATCCCCTCAAAAAAACCTCAAATCCCCTCAAATCCCCAAATCCCCTCAAAAAACACCAAATCCCCTCAAAAAAACCTAAATTCCCTCAGGGAGCCCAAAATTCCCTCAAAAATCCCAAATTTTCCCCAAATCCCCCAAAACTCCCTCAAAACTCCCCCAAACCCCCTCAAAAAAACCCCAAATTCCCTCAAAAAAAACCCCCAAATTTCCTCAAAAAACCCCAAATCCCCTCAAAAAACCCATATTTTCCCCAAATCCCCCAAAACTCCCTCAAAACTCCCCCAAATCCGCTCAAAAACCCCAAATCCCCTCAAAAAAAACCCCCCAAATCCCCTCAGGGATCCCAAATCTCCTCAAAAACCCCCAAATTTCCTCAAAAAACCCCCAAATCCCCTTAAAAAATCCCAAATTTTCCTCCAAATCCGCTCAAAAACTCCCTCAAATCCCCTCAAAAAACCCCAAATTTTCCCCAAATCCCCTCAAAAAACCCCAAATTTTCCCCAAATCCCCTCAAAAAACCCCAAATCCCCCTCAAAAATCCCAATTTTTCCCAAAATCCCCCAAAATCCCCTCAAAAACCCCTCAAATCCCCTCAAAATTCCCGAATTTTCCCCCCCAAACCCCCCTCGGGCACCTCCTTGGTTTCCAGCCGGCCTCCCCTCACTCTCCGCAGCATCTCCCGCCCGTGCGCCGCCACTTCCGCCGCCTGCAAACGAACCGAAAACAAAAAAGCCCCAAAATCGTCATTTTTTTGGGGCGATTTGAGCCTTTTTCGGGAGTTTTTTGAGGGTTTTTTTTTGGGGGGGGTTTTTGTTTCACCTGCGCTCGCAGCGCGTCCAGCAGCGCCACCGCCTCGGCCGCCGCCATCTTGGGACTGAGCGTGAGG
>NW_027095391.1:0-19355 GCF_029207755.1 Chamaea fasciata
CCCTGGCTGTCCCTAGGGTGCCCTGGCTGTCACCTAGGTGTCCCTTGGGGTGCGCTGGTGTCCCTCGGGGTGCCCTGGCTGTCCCCTAGGTGTCCCTGGGGGTGCCCTGGCTGTCCCCTAGGTGTCCCTGGGGGTGCCCTGCCTCTCCCCTAGGTGTCCCTGGGGGTGCCCTGGCTGTCCCCTAGGTGTCCCTGGGGGTGCCCTGGGTGTCCCTGGGGGTGCCCTGGCTGTCCCCTAGGTGTCCCTGGGGGTGCCCTGGGTGTCCCTGGGGGTGCCCTGGCTGTCCCTGGGGTGCCCTGGCTCTCCCCTAGGTGGCCCTGGGGGTGACCTGGCTGTCCCTGGGGGTGCCCTGGAGGTCCCCTAGGTGTCCTTGGGGGTGCCCTGGCTGTCCCTGGGGTGCCCTGGCTGTCCCCAAGGTGTCCCTGGGGGTGCCCTGCCTGTCCTCTCGGTGTCCCTGGGGGTGCCCTGGCTGTGCCCTCGGTGTCCCTGGGGGTGCCCTGGCTGTCCCTAGGGTGCCCTGGCTGTCCCCTAGGTGTCCCTGGGTGTGCCCTGGGTGTCCCTGGGCGTGCACAGGGTGTCCCTGGGGTTCCCTGGCTGTCCCCTAGGTGTCCCGGGATGGGCCCTGGCTGTCCCCTAGGTATCCCTGGGGCTGCGCAGGGTGTCCCTGGGGTTCCCTGGCTGTCCCCTAGGTGTCTCTGGGGGGGCCCTGGTGTCCCTGGGTTGCCCTGGCTGTCCCCTTGGTGTCCTTGCCTGTCTCGTATCCTCGACTCCGCCTCCGGCGCCATGGTGACTCCCCTCCCAGTCTGGACCATTGTGGCCTCACCCCCTCCCCTGGGGCCATCCGACCCATCCCAGTATAGACCAGTAAGGCACCGAGTGGCCACCATGGACCCCCACACGCCTGCCAGTTCATCCCAGTTCATCCCAGTCCACTCTTTGTCCATCCCAGGTTTCTCTGGTCACCCTCCCAGTGCTCTCAGTCCATCCCAGTCCCGCAGGTGTTGGTGCTTGGGGCTTGATGAGCTGGTGCCTGTCCGCAACGTGGAGCGGCTCAAACGGGACCTCAGGGTGAGGGGGGCGCGGATTTGGGGGGATCCTGGGGGTCCTGAGTTGTCGGGGAGGGGGTTTTTGGGTTGTGGGGGGTCTGGGGGGCGTCCTGGGGGCTGCTTTGGGTGCTTTGGGGGGTATTCGGGAGGTTTGGGCGGCCCATTTGAGGCATCAAAGAACCTGAGGAGGGTTTTGATAGCTCCTGGAGGTGGAGGCGGCTGTGGGGGTGAGCTGGCTGTCCCAGGGGGTTCCTGGCTGTCCCTCGATGTCCCTGGGGTGCCCTGGCTGTCACTTAGGTGTCCCTCGGGGTGCCCTGGCTGTCCCTAGGGTGCCCTGGCTGTCCCCTAGGTGTCCCTGGGGTGCCCTGACTGTCCCTAGGTGTCCCTGGGGGTACCCTGGCTGTCCCTGGATGTGCCCTGCCTGTCCCCTAGGTGTCCCTGGCGGTGTCCTGCCTTGCCCTAGGTGTCCCTGGGGGTGCCCTGGCTGTCCCCTCCGTGTCCCTGGGGGTGCCCTTGGTGTCCCTGGGGTGCCCTGGCTGACCCCAAGGTGTCCCTTGGGGTGCCCAGAGTGTCCCTAGGAGGTCCCTGGCTGTCCCCTAGGGGTCTCTGGGGGTACCCTGGCTGTCCCTTAGGTGTCCCAAGGTGTGCCCTGACTGTCCCTAGGGTGCCCTGGCTTTGCCCTCGGTGTCTCTGGGGGTGCCCTGGCTGTCCCTAGGGTGCCATGGCTGTCCCTAGGGTGCCCTGGCTGTCCCCTCGGTGTCCCTGGGGGTGCCCTGGGTGTCCCTGGGTAGACCTGGCTGTCCCCTAGGTGTCCCTGGGGGGGCCCTGGCTGTCCCCTAGGTGTCCCTGGGGAGGCCCTGGGTGTCCCTGGAGTGCCCGGGAGGTCCCCTACGTGTCCCTGGGGTACCCGGGGTGTCCCTGGGCTGCTCTGGGGTGCCCTTCCTGTCCCCTAGGTGTCCCTGGGCTGCCCTGGCTGTCCTTGGGGTGCCCTGGCTGTCCTTGGTGTCCCAGAGGGTGCCCTGGCTGTCCCGCAGGTGTCCCTGGGCTGCCCTGGCTGTCCCTAGGGTGCCCTGGCTGTGCCCTAGGTGTCCCTGGGGTGCCATGGCTGTCCCCTCAGTGTCCCTGGGGGTGCCCTGGCTCTCCCCTAGGGGTCCCTGAGGGTGCCCTGGGTGTCCCTGGCGTGCCCTGGCTGTCTCCTAGGTGTCCCTGGGGCTGCCCTGGCTGTTCTAAAGGTGTCCCTGGAGGTGCCCTGGGTGTCCCTGGGGTGCCCTGGCTGTCCCCTAGGTGTCCCTGGGGGGGCCCTGGCTGTCCCCTAGGCGTCCCTGGGGGTGCCCTGGCTGTCCCTGGGGTGCCCTGGCTGTCCCCTAGGTGTCCCTGGGGTTGCCCTGGCTGTCCCGTCAGTGTCCCTGGGGGTGCCCTGCCTGTCCCCTAGGTGTCCCTGGGGGTACCCGGCCTGTCCCCTAGGTGTCCCTGGGGGTGCCCTGGGTGTCCCTGGAGTGCCCTGGCTGTCCCCAAAATGTCCCTGGGGGTGCCCTGGCTGTCCCCTAGGTGTCGCTGGGGGTGTCCTGCCTTCCCCTAGGTGTCCCTGGGGGTGCCCTGGCTTTCCCCTCGGTGTCCCTGGGGGTGCCCTGCCTGTCCCCTAGGTTTCCCTGGGGGTGCCCTGGCTGTCTTTAGGGTGCCCTGGCTGTCCCATAGGTCTCCCTGGGGGTGCCCTGGGTTTCCCTGGAGTGCCCTGGCTGTCCCCTAGTTGTCCCTGGGTGTGCCCTGGCTGTCCCCTAGGTGTCCCTGGGGGTGCCCTGCCTGTCCCCTAGGTGTCCCTGGGAATGCCCTGGCTGTCCTCTAGGTGTCCCTGGGGGTGCCCTGGGTGTCCCTGGGGATGCCCTGGCTGTCCCCTAGGTGTCCCTGGGGGTGCGCTGGGTGTCCCTAGGGTGCCCTGGCTGTGCCCTTGGTGTCCCTGGGGGTGCCCTGGCTGTCTCTGGAGTGCCCTGGCTGTCCCCTAAGTGTCCCTGGGGGTGCCCTGGCTGTCCCCTAGGTGTCACTGGGGGTGCCCTGGCTGTCCTCTAGGTGTCCCTGGGGGTGCCCTGGGTGTCCCTGGGGATGCCCTGGCTGTTCCCTAGGTGTCCCTGGGGGTGCCCTGGGTGTCCCTGGGGGGGCCTTGGCTGTCCCCTAGGTGTCACTGGGGGTGCCCTGGCTGTCCTCTAGGTGTCCCTGGGGGTGCCCTGCGTGTCCCTGGGGTGCCCTGGCTGTCCCCTAGGTGTCCCTGGGGGTGCCCTGGCTGTCCCCTTCGTGTCCCTGGGAGTGCCTTGGGTGTCCCTGGGGGTGCCCTGGCGGTCCCTAGGGTGCCCTGGCTGTCCCCTAGGTGTCCCTGGGGGTGTCCTGGATGTCCCTGAGGTGCCCTGGCTGTCTTCAAGGTGTCCCTGTGGGTGCCCTGGCTGTCCCCTAGGTGTCACTGGGGGAGCCCTGGCTGTCCCCTAGGTGTCCCTGGGGTTGCCCTGGCTGTCGCTAGGGTGCCCTGGCTGTGCCTTCGGTGTCTCTGGGGATGCCCTAGGTGTCCCTCGGGGTGACCTCGGTGTCCCTGGGGGTGCCCTGGCTGTCCCCTAGGTGTCCCTGGGGGAGCCCTGGGTGTGCCTGGGGTGCCCTGGCTGTCCCCTAGGTGTCCCTGGGGGGGCCCTGGCTGTCCCTGGGGTGCCCTGGCTGTCCCCTAGGTGACCCTGGGGGTGCCCTGGGTGTCCCTGGGGGTGCCCTGGAGGTCCCCTAGGTGTCCCTGGGGGTGCCCTGGGTGTCCCTGGTGTGCCCTGGTTCCCCTAGGTGTCCCTGTGGGTGCCCAGAGTGTCCCTGGGAGTGCCCTGGCTGTCCCCTAGGGGTCTCTGGGGGTGCCCTGGCTGTCCCGTCAGTGTCCCTGGGAATGCCCTGCCTGTCCCCTAGGTGTCCCTGGGGGTCCCCTTGGTGTCCCTGGGGGTGCCCAGGGTGTTCCTTCGGTGTCCCTGGGGGTGCCCTGGCTGTCCCTGGGGTGCTCTGGATGTCCCCTTGGTGTCCCTGGGGGTGCCCTAGCTGTCCCTGGCGTGCCCTGGCTGTGCCCTAGGGGTCCCTTAGGGTGCCCTGGCTGTCCCTAGGGTTCCCTGGCTGTCACCTAGGTGTCCCTTGGGGTGCGCTGGTGTCCCTCGGGTTGCCCTGGCTGTCCCCTAGGTGTCCCTGGGGGTGACCTGGCTGTCCCTGGAGTGCCCTGGCTGTCCCCATGGTGTCCCTGGGGGTGCCCTGCCTGTCCTCTCGGTGTCCCTGGGGGTGCCCTGGCTGTGCCCTCGGTGTCCCTGGGGGTGCCCTGGCTGTCCCTAGGGTGCCCTGGCTGTCCCCTAGGTGTCCCTGGTTGTGCCCTGGGTGTCCCTGGGCGTGCACAGGGTGTCCCTGGGGTTCCCTGGCTGTCCCCTAGGTGTCCCGGGATGGGCCCTGGCTGTCCCCTAGGTGACCCTGGCGTTGCTCTGGCTGTCCCTACGGTGCCCTGGCTGTGCCCTTGGTGTCCCTGGGGGTGCTCTGGCTGTCCCTCGGGTGCCCTGGCTGTCCCCTAGGTGTCCCTGGGGGTGTCCTGGCTGTCTCTGGAGTGCCCTGGCTGTCCCCTAGGTGTCCCTGGGGGTGCCCTGGCTGTCCCCTGGGTGTCCCTGGGGTTGCCCTGGCTGTCTTCTAGGTGTCCCTGGGGGTGCCCTGGCTGTCCCCTAGGTGTCCCTGGGGGTGCCCTGGCTGTCCCTAGGGTGCCCTGGCTGTGCCTTCGGTGTCTCTAGGGGTGCCCTAGGTGTCCCTGGGGGTGACCTCGGTGTCTCTGGGGGTGCCCTGGCTGTCCCCTAGGTGTCCCTGGGGGAGCCCTGGGTGTGCCTGGGGTGCCCTGGCTGTCCCCTAGGTGTCCCTGGGGGGGCCCTGGCTGTCCCTGGGGTGCCCTGGCTGTCCCCTAGGTGGCCCTGGGGGTGCCCTGGGTGTCCCTGGGGGTGCCCTGGAGGTCCCCTAGGTGTCCCTGGGGGTGCCCTGGGTGTCCCTGGTGTGCCCTGGCTGTCCCCTAGGTGTCCCTGTGGGTGCCCAGAATGTCCCTGGGAGTGCCCTGGCTGTCCCCTAGGGGTCTCTGGGGGTGCCCTGGCTGTCCCGTCAGTGTCCCTGGGAATGCCCTGCCTGTCCCCTAGGTGTCCCTGGGGGTCCCCTTGCTGTCCCTGGGGGTGCCCAGGGTGTTCCTTCGGTGTCCCTGGGGGTGCCCTGGCTATCCCTGGCGTGCCCTGGCTGTGCCCTAGGGGTCCCTGGGGTTGCCCTGGCTGTCCCTAGGGTGCCCTGGCTGTCACCTAGGTGTCCCTTGGGGTGCGCTGGTGTCCCTCGGGGTACCCTGGCTGTCCCCTAGGTGTCCCTGGGGGTGCCCTGGCTGTCCTTGGAGTGCCCTGGCTGTCCCCTAGGTGTCCCTGGGGGTGCCCTGGCTGTCCCCTAGGTGTCCCTGGGGGTGCCCTGGCTGTCCCCTAGGTGTCCCTGGGGGTGCCCTGGCTGTCCCCTAGGTGTCCCTGGGTGTGCCCTGGCTGTCCCCTAGGTGTCCCTGGGGGTGCCCTGGGTGTCCCTGGGGGTGCCCTGGCTGTCCCCTCGGTGTCCCTGGGGCTGCCCTGGGTGTCCCTGGGGGTGCCCTCGCTGTCCCTGGGGTGCCCTGGCTCTCCCGTAGGTGGCCCTGGGGGTGCCCTGGTTGTCCCTGGGTGTGCCCTGGAGGTCCCCTAGGTGTCCTTGGGGGTGCCCTGGCTGTCCCTGGGGTGCCCTGGCTGTCCCCAAGGTGTCCCGGGGGGTGCCCTGCCTGTCCTCTCGGTGTCCCTGGGGGTGCCCTGGCTGTGCCCTCGGTGTCCCTGGGGGTGCCCTGGCTGTCCCTAGGGTGCCCTGGCTGTCCCCTAGGTGTCCCTGGGTGTGCCCTGGGTGTCCCTGGGCGTGCACAGGGTGTCCCTGGGGTTCCCTGGCTGTCCCCTAGGTGTCCCGGGATGGGCCCTGGCTGTCCCCTAGGTATCCCTGGGGGTGCACAGGGTGTCCCTGGGGATGCCCTGGCTGTCCCCTAGGTGACCCTGGCGTTGCCCTGGCTGTCCCTACGGTGCCCTGGCTGTGCCCTTGGTGTCCCTGGGGGTGCTCTGGCTGTCCCTCGGGTGCCCTGGCTGTCCCCTAGGTGTCCCTGGGGGTGTCCTGGCTGTCTCTGGAGTGCCCTGGCTGTCCCCTAGGTGTCCCTGGGGGTGCCCTGGCTGTCCCCTGGGTGTCCCTGGGGTTGCCCTGGCTGTCTTCTAGGTGTCCCTGGGGGTGCCCTGGCTGTCCCCTAGGTGTCCCTGGGGGGGCCCTGGCTGTCCCTGGGGTGCCCTGGCTGTCCCCTAGGTGGCCCTGGGGGTGCCCTGGGTGTCCCTGGGGGTGCCCTGGAGGTCCCCTAGGTGTCCCTGGGGGTGCCCTGGGTGTCCCTGGTGTGCCCTGGCTGTCCCCTAGGTGTCCCTGTGGGTGCCCAGAATGTCCCTGGGAGTGCCCTGGCTGTCCCCTAGGGGTCTCTGGGGGTGCCCTGGCTGTCCCGTCAGTGTCCCTGGGAATGCCCTGCCTGTCACCTAGGTGTCCCTGGGGGTCCCCTTGGTGTCCCTGGGGGTGCCCAGGGTGTTCCTTCGGTGTCCCTGGGGGTGCCCTGGCTGTCCCTGGGGTGCTCTGGATGTCCCCTTGGTGTCCCTGGGGGTGGCCTGGCTGTCCCTGGCGTGCTTTGGCTGTGCCCTAGGGGTCCCTGGGGTTGCCCTGGCTGTCCCTAGGGTGCCCTGGCTGTCACCTAGGTGTCCCTTGGGGTGCGCTGGTGTCCCTCGGGGTGCCCTGGCTGTCCCCTAGGTGTCCCTGGGGGTGCCCTGGCTGTCCCCTAGGTGTCCCTGGGGGTGCCCTGCCTCTCCCCTAGGTGTCCGTGGGGGTGCCCTGGCTGTCCCCTTGGTGTCCCTGGGGGTGCCCTGGGTGTCCCTGGGGGTGCCCTGGCTGTCCCCTAGGTGTCCCTGGGGGTGCCCTGGGTGTCCCTGGGGGTGCCCTGGCTGTCCCTGGGGTGCCCTGGCTCTCCCCTAGGTGGCCCTGGGGGTGCCCTTGCTGTCCCTGGGGGTGCCCTGGAGGTCCCCTAGGTGTCCTTAGGGGTGCCCTGGCTGTCCCTGGGGTGCCCTGGCTGTCCCCAAGGTGTCCCTGGGGGTGCCCTGCCTGTCCTCTCGGTGTCCCTGGGGGTGCCCTGGCTGTGCCCTCGGTGTCCCTGGGGGTGCCCTGGCTGTCCCTAGGGTGCCCTGGCTGTCCCCTAGGTGTCCCTGGGTGTGCCCTGGGTGTCCCTGGGCGTGCACAGGGTGTCCCTGGGGTTCCCTGGCTGTCCCCTAGGTGTCCCGGGATGGGCCCTGGCTGTCCCCTAGGTATCCCTGGGGCTGCACAGGGTGTCCCTGGGGTTCCCTGGCTGTCCCCTAGGTGTCTCTGGGGGGGCCCTGGTGTCCCTGGGTTGCCCTGGCTGTCCCCTTGGTGTCCTTGCCTGTCTCGTATCCTCGACTCCGCCTCCGGCGCCATGGTGACTCCCCTCCCAGTCTGGACCATTGTGGCCTCACCCCCTCTCCTGGGGCCATCTGACCCATCCCAGTATAGACCAGTAAGGCACCGAGTGGCCACCATGGACCCCCACACGCCTGCCAGTTCATCCCAGTTCATCCCAGTCCACTCTTTGTCCATCCCAGGTTTCTCTGGTCACCCTCCCAGTGCTCTCAGTCCATCCCAGTCCCGCAGGTGTTGGTGCTTGGGGCTTGATGAGCTGGTGCCTGTCCGCAACGTGGAGCGGCTCAAACGGGACCTCAGGGTGAGGGGGGCGCGGATTTGGGGGGATCCTGGGGGTCCTGAGTTGTCGGGGAGGGGGTTTTTGGGTTGTGGGGGGTCTGGGGGGCGTCCTGGGGGCTGCTTTGGGTGCTTTGGGGGGTATTCGGGAGGTTTGGGCGGCCCATTTGAGGCATCAAAGAACCTGAGGAGGGTTTTGATAGCTCCTGGAGGTGGAGGCGGCCGTGGGGGTGAGCTGGCTGTCCCAGGGGGTTCCTGGCTGTCCCTCGATGTCCCTGGGGTGCCCTGGCTGTCACTTAGGTGTCCCTCGGGGTGCCCTGGCTGTCCCTAGGGTGCCCTGGCTGTCCCCTAGGTGTCCCTGGGGTGCCCTGACTGTCCCTAGGTGTCCCTGGGGGTACCCTGGCTGTCCCTGGAGGTGCCCTGCCTGTCCCCTAGGTGTCCCTGGCGGTGTCCTGCCTTGCCCTAGGTGTCCCTGGGGGTGCCCTGGCTGTCCCCTCCGTGTCCCTGGGGGTGCCCTGGGTGTCCCTGGGGTGCCCTGGCTGACCCCAAGGTGTCCCTTGGGGTGCCCAGAGTGTCCCTAGGAGGTCCCTGGCTGTCCCCTAGGGGTCTCTGGGGGTACCCTGGCTGTCCCTTAGGTGTCCCAAGGTGTGCCCTGGCTGTCACCTAGGTGTCCCTTTGGGTGCGCTGGTGTCCCTCGGGTTGCCCTGGCTGTCCCCTAGGTGTCCCTGGGGGTGACCTGGCTGTCCCTGGAGTGCCCTGGCTGTCCCCTAGGTGTCCCTGGGGCTGCCCTGGCTGTCCCCTAGGTGTCCCTGGGGGTGACCTGGCTGTCCCTGGAGTGCCCTGGCTGTCCCCTAGGTGTCCCTGGGGGTGCCCTGGCTGTCCCCTAGGCGTCCCTGGGGGTGCCCTGGATGTCCCCTAGGCGTCCCTGGGGGTGCCCTGGCTGTCCCCTAGGCGTCCCTGGGGGTGCCCTGCCTCTCCCCTAGGCGTCCCTGGGGGTGCCCTGGCTGTCCCCTTGGTGTCCCTGGGGGTGCCCTGGCTGTCCCCTAGGTGTCGCTTGGGGTGCCCTGGGTGTCCCTGGGGGTGCCCTCGCTGTCCCTGGGGTGCCCTGGCTGTCCCCTAGGTGTCCTTGGGGGTGCCCTGGCTGTCCCTGGGGTGCCCTGGCTGACACCAAGGTGTCCCTGGGGGTGCCCTGCCTGTCTTCTCGGTGTCCCTGGGGGTGCCCTGGCTGTTCCTAGGGTTCCCTGCCTGTCCCCTCGGTGTCCCTGGGGGTGCCATGGCTGTCCCTTGGGTGCCCTGTCTGTCCCCTAGGGGTCTCTGTGGGTGCCCTGCCTGTCCCCTAGGTGTCCCTGGGGGTGCCCTGGGTGTCCCTGGGGGTGCCCTGGCTGTCCCCTAGGTGTCCCTGAGGGCGCCCAGGGTGTCCCTGGGGTGCCCTGGCTATCCTCTACGTGTCCCTGGGGGTGCCCTGTGTGACCCTGGGGGTGCCCTTGCTGTCCCCTAGGTGTCCCTGGGGGTGCCCTGGGTGTCCCTGGGGTGCCCTGGCTGTCCCCTAGGTGTCCCTGGTGGTGCCCTGGCTGTCCCCTTGGGGTCCCTGGGGTGCCCTGGCTGTCCCCTAGGTGTCCCTGTGGGTGCCCTGGCTGTCCTTGCGGTGCTCTGGCTGTCCCCTTGGTGTCCCTGGGGGTGCCCTGGGTGTCCCTGGGGTGCCCTGGGGGTTCCCTGCCTGTCCCCTAAGTGTCCCTGGGGGGGCCCTGGCCATCCCCTAGGTGTCCCTGGGGGTTCCCTGCCTGTCCCCTTGGTGTCCCTGGGGGTGCCCTGGGTGTCCCTGGGGGTGCTCTGGCTGTCCCCTAGGTGTCCCTGGGGGTTCCCTGCCTGTCCCCTAGGTGTCCCTGGGGGTTCCCTGGGTGTCCCTGGAGTGCCCTGTCTGTCACCTAAATGTCCCTGGGGGTGCCCTGGGTGTCCCTGGAGTGCCCTAGCTGTCCCCTAAATGTCCCTGGGGGTGCCCTGGCTGTCCCCTAGGTGTCCCTGGGGGTGCCCTGTCTGTCCCCTTGGTGTCCCAGGGGGTGCCCTGGGTGTCCCTGGCGTGCCCTGGCTGTCCCCTAGGTGTCCCTGGGGGTGCCCTGGCTGTCCCCTTGGTGTCCCTGGGGTGCCCTGGCTGTCCCCTTGGTGTCCCTGGGAGAGCCCTGGGTGTCCCTGGGGTGCCTAGGGGGTGCCCTGCCTGTCCCCTAGGTGTCCCTGGGTGTCCCCAGGGTGCCCTGGCTGTGCCCTCGGTGTCTCTGGGGGTGCCCGGGCTGTCCCCTCGGTGTCCCTGGGGGTGCCCTGGCTGTCCCTACTGTGCCGTGGCTGTCCCCTAGGTGTCCCTGGGGGTGCCCTGGGTGTTCCTGGGGTGCCCTGGCTGTCCCCTAGGTGTCCCTGGGGGTGACCTGGGTGTCCCTGGGGATGCCCTGGCTGTCCCCTAGGTGTCCCTGGGTGTCCATGGGGTGCCCTGGGGGTGCCCTGCCTGTCCTCTAGGTGTCCCTGGGGGTGCCCTGGCTTTCCCCTCGGTGTCCCTGGGGGTGCCCTGCCTGTCCTCTAGGTGTCCCTGGGGGTGACCTAGCTGTCTTTAGGGTGCCCTGACTGTCCCCTAGGTGTCCCTGGGTGTGCCCTGCCTGTCCCCTAGGTGTCGTTCGGGGTGCCCTGGGTGTCCCTGGGGGTGCCCTGCCTGTCCCCTAGGTGTCCCTGGAGGTGCCCTGGGTGTCCCTGGGGTGCCCTGGCTGTCCCCTTGGTATCCCTAAGGGTGCCCTGGGTGTCCCTGGGGTGCCCTGGCTGTCCCCTAGGGTTCTCTGGGGGTGCCGTGGCTGTCCCGTCAGTGTCCCTGGGGGTGCCCTGCCTGTCCCCTAGGTGTCCCTGGGGGTTCCCTGCCTGTCCCCTAGGTGTCCCTGGGGGTTCCCTGGGTGTCCCTGGAGTGCCCTGGCTTTCCCCTAAATGTCCCTGGGGGTGCCCTGGCTGTCCCCTAGGTGTCACTGAGGGTGTCCTGCCTTCCCCTAGGCGTCCCTGGGAGTGCCCTGGCTTTCCCCACGGTGTCCCTGGGGGTGCCCTGCCTGTCCCCTAGATGTCCCTGGGGGTGCCCTGGGTGTCCCTGGGGGGGCGCTGGCTATCCCCTAGGTGTCCCTGGGGGGGCCCTGGCTGTCCCCTAGGTGTCCCTGGGGGTGCCCTTCCTGTCCTCTAGGTGTCCCTGGGGGTTCCCTGGCTGTACCTCGGGTTCCCTGGCTGTCCCCTAGGTGTCCCTGGGGGTGGCTAGGGTGTCCCTGGGGTTCCCTGGCTGTCCCCTAGGTGTCCCTGGGGGGGCCCTGGGTGTCCCTGGGGGTGCACAGAGTGTCAGTGGGGTTCCCTGGCTGTCCCGTACTTGTCCCTGGGGTTCCCTGGCTGTCCCCTAGGTGTCCCTGTGGGTGCCCTGAGTGTCCCTGGGCTGCCCTGGCTGTCCCCTAAGTGTCCCTGGGGGTGCCCTCGCTGTCCCTGGGGTGCCCTGGCTGTCCCCTAGGTGTCCCTGGGGGTTCCCTGCGTGTCCCCTAGGTGTCCTTGGGGGTTCCCTGGCTGTCCCTAGGGTGGCATGGCTGTGCCCTCGGTGTCCCTGGGGGTACCCTGACTGTCCCTAGGGTGCCCTGGCTGTCCCCTAGGTGTCCCTGGGGGTGCCCTGGGTGTGCCTGGGGTGCCCTGGCTGTCCCCTAGGTGTCCCTAGGGGTTCCCTGGTTGTCCCCTAAGTGTCCCTGGGGGTGCCCTGGGTGTCCCTGGGGTGCCCTGGCTGTCCCCTAGGTGTCCCTGGGGGGGCCCTGACTGTCCCCTAGGTGTCCCTGGGGGTGCCCTGGGTGTCCCTGCGTGTGCTCTGGAGGTCCCCTAGGTGTCCCTGGGGGTGCCCTGTCTGTCCCTGGGGTGCCCTGGCTGTCCCCAAGTTGTCCCTGGCGGTGCCCTGCCTGTCCTCTCGGTGTCCCTGCGGGTGCCCTGGCTGTGCCTGGGGGTGCACAGGGTGTCCCTGGGGTTCCCTGGCTGTCCCCTAGGTGTCCCTGGGGGGGCCCTGGCTGTCCCCTAGGTGTCCCTGGGGGTGCCCTGGCTGTCCTTTACGTGTCCCTGGAGCTGCCCTGGGTGTCCCTGGGGTGCCCTGGGGGTGCCCTGGCTGACCCTGGATTGCCCTGGCTGTCCCCTAGGTGTCCCTGGGGGGTCCCCTGGCTGTCCCCTAGGTGTCCCTGGGGGTGCCCTGGCTGTCCCTAGGGTGCCCTGGGGGTGCCCTGGCTGTCCCTTGAGTACCCTGGCTGTCCCCTCGGTGTCCCTGGGGGTGCCCTGACTGTCCTTGGGGTGCCCAGGGGGTGCCCTGGCTGTCCCCAAGGTGTCCCTGGGCTTGCCTTCCCTGTCACCTAGGGGTCCCTGGGGTGCCCTGGCTGTCCCCTCGGTGTCCCTGGGGGTGCCCAAAGTGTCCCTGGGAGTGCCCTGGCTGTCCACTAGGTGTCCCTGGGGGTGCCCAGGGTGTCTCGGGGGTGCCTTGGCTGTCCCCTACGTGTCCCTGGGGGGCCCAGTGTGTCCCTGGGGGTGCCTTGGCTGTCCCCTAGGTGTCCCTGGGGGTGCCCTGGTGTCCCTCGGGGTGCCTTGGCTGTCCCCTACGTGTCCCTGGGGGGCCCAGTGTGTCCCTGGGGGTGCCTTGGCTGTCCCCTAGGTGTCCCTGGGGGTGCCCTGGCTGTCCCTGGGGTGCCATGGCTGTCCTCTACGTGTCCCTGGGGGTGACCTGGGTGTCCCTGGGGTGCCCTGGGGGCGCCCTGCCTATCCTCTAGTTGTCCCTGGGGGTGCCCTGGCTGTCCCCTCGGTGTCCCTGGGGGTGCCCTGCCTGTCCCCTAGGTGTCCCTGGGGGTGCCCTGGGTGTCCCTGGGGTTCCCTGGCTGTCCCGTACGTGTCCCTGGGGTTCCCTGAAGGTCCCCTAGGTGTCCCTGGGGGTGCCCAGGGTGTCCCTGGGGGTGCCCTTGCTGTCCCGTAGGTGTCCCTTGGGGTGCCCTGGGTGTCCCTGGGGTACCCTGGCTGTCCCCTAGGTGTCCCTGGGGGTGCCCTGGCTGTCCCCTTGATGTCCCTGGGGTGCCCTGGCTGTCCCCTAGGTGTCCCTTGGGGTGCCCTGGCTGTCCTTGGGGTGCTCGGGCTGTCCCCTTGGTGTCCCTGGGGGTGCCCTGGCTGTCCCCTAGCTGTCCCTGGGGGTGCCCTGGCTGTCCCTGGGGTGCCATGGCTGTCCTCTACGTGTCCCTGGGGGTGCCCTGGGTGTCCCTGGGGTGCCCTGGGGGTGCCCTGCCTGTCCTCTTGGTGTCCCTGGGGGTGCCCTGGCTGTCCCCTAGGTGTCCTTCGGGGTGCCCTGGCTGTCCCTGGAGTGCCCTGGCTGTCCCGTCGGTGTCCCTGGGGGTGCCCTGATTGTCCCTGGGGTGCCCACGGGGTGCCCTGGCTGTCCCCTCGGTGTCCCTGGGGGTGCCCAGGGTGTCCCTGGGAGTGCCCTGGCTGTCCCCTAGGTGTCCCTGGGGGTGCCCTGGGTGTCCCTGGGGATGCCCTGGCTGTTCCCTAGGTGTCCCTGGGGGTTCCCTGCGTGTCCCCTAGGTGTCCTTGGGGGTGCCCTGGCTGTCCCTAGGGTGGCATGGCTGTTCCCTCGGTGTCCCTGGGGGTGCCCTGGCTGTCCCTAGGGTGCCCTGGCTGTCTCCTAGGTGTCCCTGGGGGTGCCCTGGGTGTGCCTGGGGTGCCCTGGCTGTCCCCTAGGTGTCCCTGGGGGTGCCCTGGCTGTCCCCTAAGTGTCCCTCGGGGTGCCCTGAGTGTCTTGGGGTGCCCTGGCTGTCCCCTAGGTGTCCCTGGGGGGGCCCTGGCTGTCCCCTAGGTGTCCCTGGGGGTGCCCTGGGTGTCCCTGGGTGTGCTCTGAAGGTCCCCTAGGTGTCCCTGGGGGTGCCCTGGCTGTCCCTGGGGTACCCTGGCTGTCCCCAAGTTGTCCCTGGCGGTGCCCTGCATGTCCTCTCGGTGTCTCTGGGGGTGCCCTGGCTGTCCCTGGGAGTGCACAGGGTGTCCCTGGGGTTCCCTGGCTGTCCCCCAGGTGTCCCTGAGGGGGCCCTGGCTGTCCCCTAGGTGTCCCTGGGGGTGTCCTGGCTGTCCCCTACGTGTCCCTGGAGCTGCCCTGGGTGTCCCTGGGGTGCCCTGGGGGTGCCCTGGCTGACCCTGGAGTGCCCTGGCTGTCCCCTAGATGTCCCTGGGGGGTCCCCTGGCTGTCCCCTAGGTGTCCCTGGGGGTGCCCTGGCTGTCCCTAGGGTGCCCTGGGGGTGCACTGGCTGTCCCTGGAGTGCCCTGGCTGTCCCCTCAGTGTCCCTGGGGGTGCCCTGAGTGTCCTTGGGGTGCCCAGGGGGTTGCCTGGCTGTCCCCAAGGTGTCCCTGGGGTTGCCTTCCCTGTCATCTAGGTGTCCCTGGGGTGCTGTGGCTGTCTCCTAGGTGTCCCTGGGGGTGCCCTGGGTGTTCCTGGGGTGCCCTGGCTGTTCCCTAGGTGTCCCTGGGGGTGCCCTGGCTGTCCCCTAAGTGTCCCTGGGGGTGCCCTGAGTGTCCTTGGGGTGTCCTGGCTGTCCCCTAGGTGTCCCTGGGGGTGCCCTGGCTGTCCCCTAGGTGTCCCTTGGGGTGCCCTGGGTGTCCCTGAGAGTGCCCTGGCTGTCCCTAGGGTGCCCTGGCTGTGCCCTTGGTGTCCCTGGGGGTGCCCTGAAGGTGCCCTGCCTGTCCTCTAGGTGTCCCTGGGGGTGCCCTGGCTGTCCCCTTGGTGTCCCTCGGGGTGCCCTGGCTGTCCCCTAGGCAGCCCTTGGGGCGCCCTGGGTGTCCCTGGGGTGCCCTGGCTGTCCCCTAGGTGTCCCTTGGGGTGCCCTGGCTGTCCCCTAGGTGTTCCTTGGGGTGCCCTGTGTGTCCCTGAGGGTGCCCTGGCTGTCCCTAGGGTGCCCTGGCTGTGCCCTTGGTGTCCCTGGGGGTGCCCTGCGTGTCCCTGGGTGCCCTGGCTGTCCCCTAGGTGTCCCTGGGGGTTCCCTGCGTATCCCCTAGGTGTCCTTGGGGGTGCCCTGGCTGTCCCTAGGGTGGCATGGCTGTGCCCTCGGTGTCCCTGGGGGTGCCCTGGGTGTGCCTGGGGTGCCCTGGCTGTCCCCTAGGTGTCCCTGGGGGTGCCCTGGCTGTCCCCTAAGTGTCCCTGGCGGTGCCCTGGGTGTCCCTGGGTGTGCTCTGGAGGTCCCCTTGGTGTCCCTGGGGGTGCCCTGGCTGTCCCTGGGGGTGCCCTGGCTGTCTTTAGGGTGCCCTGGCTGTCCCCTAGGTGTCCCTGGGTGTGCACTGCCTGTCCCCTAGGTGTCGTTCGGGGTGCCCTGGGTGTCCCTGGGGGTGCCCTGCCTATCCCCTAGGTGTCCCTGGGGGTGCCCTGGGTGTCCCTGGGGTGCCCTCGCTGTCCCCTTGGTGTCCCTGGGGGTGCCCTGGGTGTCCCTGGGGTGCCCTGGCTGTCCCCAAGTTGTCCCTGGCGGTGCCTTGCCTGTCCTCTCGGTGTTCCTGGGGGTGCCCTGGCAGTCCCTGGGGGTGCACAGGGTGTCCCTGGGGTTCCCTGGCTGTCCCCTAGGTGTCCCTGGGGGGGCCCAGGGTGTCCCTGGGGGTTCCCTTGCTGTCCCGTAGGTGTCCCTGGGGGTGCCCTGAGTGTCCTTGGGGTGCCCTGGCTGTCCCCTAGGTGTCCCTGGGGGTGCCCTGCCTGTCCCCTAGGTGTCCCTGGGGGTGCTTTGGGTGTCCCTGGGGTTCCCTGGCTGACCCGTACGTGTCCCTGGGGTTCCCTGAAGGTCCCCTAGTTGTCCCTGGGGGTGCCCAGGGTGTCCCTGGGGGTGCCCTTGCTGTCCCGTAGGTGTCCCTGGGAGTGCCCTGGGTGTCCCTGGGGTACCCTGGCTGTCCCCTAGGTGTCCCTGGGGGTGCCCTGGCTGTCCTTGGGGTGCTCGGGTTGTCCCCTTTGTGTCCCTGGGGGTGCCCTGGCTGTCCCCTAGCTGTCCCTGGGGGTGCCCTGGCTGTCCCTGGGGTGCCGTGGCTGTCCCCTTCGTGTCCCTGGGGGTGCCCTGGGTGTCCCTGGGGTGCCCTGGGGCTGCCCTGCCTGTCCTCTAGGTGTCCCTGGGGGTGCCCTGGCTGTCCCCTAGGTGTCCCTCGGGGTGCCCTGGCTGTCCCCTAGGCGGCCATTGGGGTGCCTTGGGTGTCCCTGGGGTGCCCTGGCTGTCCCCTAGGTGTCCCTTGGGGTGCCCTGGGTGTTCCTGAGGGTGCCCTGGCTGTCCCTAGGGTGCCCTGGCTGTGCCCTTGGTGTCCCTGGGGGTGCCCTGGCTCTCCTTAGGGTGCCCTGGCTGTCCCCTAGGTGTCCCTGGGGGTGCCCTGGTGTCCCTCGTGGTGCCCTGGCTGTCCCCTAGGTGTCCCTGGGGGTGCCCTGGGTGTCCCTGGAGGTGCCCTGTCTTTCCCCTTCGTGTCTTGGGGGTGCCCTGGCTGTCCCCTAGGTGTCCCTAGGGGTGTCCAGGGTGTCCCTGGGGTTGCCCTTGCTGTCCCGTAGGTGTCCCTGGGTGTGCCCTGGGCGTCCCTGGGGTGCCCTGGCTGTCCCCTAGGTGTCCCTGGGGGTGCCCTGGCTGTCCCCTTGGTGTCCCTGGGGTGCCCTGGCTGTCCCCTAGGTGTCCCTGGGGGTGCCCTGGCTGTCCTTGGGGTGCTCTGCCTGTCCCCTGGGTATCCCTGGGGTTCCCTGGCTGTCCCCTAGGTGTCCCTGGGGGTGCCCTGGCTGTCCCTAGGGTGCCCTGGCTGTCACCTAGGTGTCCCTGGGGGTGCGCTGGTGTCCCTCGGGGTGCCCTAGCTGTCCCCTAGGTGTCCCTGGGGGTGCCCTGGCTGTCCCTGGAGTGCCCGTGCTGTCCCCTAGGTGTCCCTGGGGGTGCCCTGGCAGTCCCCTAGGTGTCCCTGGGGGTGCCCTGGCTGTTTCCTAGGTGTCCCTGGGGGTGCCCTGCCTGTCCCCTAGGTGTCCCTGGGGGTGCCCTGGTTGTCCCTAGGGTGCCCTGGCTGTGCCCTCGGTGTCTCTGGGGGTGCCCTGACTGTCCCTAGGGTGCCCTGGCTGTGCTCTCAGCGTCCCTGGCGGTGCGCTGGGTGTCCCTGGGGGTGCCCTGGGTGTCCCTGGGGTGCCATGGCTGTCCCCTAGGTGTCCCTGGGGGTGCCCTGGGTGTCCCTGGGGTGCCCTGGCTGTCCCCTTCGTGTCCCTGGGGGTGCCCTGGGTGTCCCTGGGGGTGCCCTGGCTGTCCCCTAGTGTCCCTGGGGTGCCCTGGCTGTCCCCTAGGTGTCCCTGTGGGTGCCCTGGCTGTCCTTGGGGTGCTCTGGCTGTCCCCTTGGTGTCCCTGTGGGTGCCCTGGGTGTCCCTGGAGTGCCCTGGCTGTCCCCTAAATGTCCCTGGGGGTGCCCTGGCTGTCCCCTAGGTGTCCCTGGGGGTGTCCTGCCTTCCCCTAGGTGTCCCTGGGGGTGCCCTGGCTGTCCCCTAGGTGTCCCTGGGGGTGCCCTGGCTGTCCCCTTGGTGTCCCTGGGGTGCCCTGGCGGTCCCCTTGGTGTCCCTGGGGGAGCCCTGGGTGTCCCTGGGGTGCCCTTGGGGTGCCCTGCCTGTCCCCTAGGTGTCCCTGGGGGTGCCATGCCTGTCCCCTAGGTGTCCCTGGGTGTGCCCTGGCTGTCCCTAGGGTGCCCTGGCTGTCCCCTAGGTGTCCCTGGGGGTGACCTGCCTGTCCCCTAGGTGTCCCTGGGGGTCCCCTGGCTGTCCCCAGGGTGCCCTGGCTGTGCCCTCGGTGTCTCTGGGGGTACCCTGGCTGTCCCCTCGGTGTCCCTGGGGGTGCCATGCCTGTCCCCTAGGTGTCCTTGGGTGTGCCCTGGCTGTCCCTAGGGTGCCCTGGCTGTCCCCTAGGTGTCCCTGGGGGTGACCTGCCTGTCCCCTAGGTGTCCCTGGGGTTCCCCTGGCTGTCCCCAGGGTGCCCTGGCTGTGCCCTCGGTGTCTCTGGGGGTGCCCTGGCTGTCCCCTCGGTGTCCCTGGGGGTGCCCTGGCTGTCCCTAGTGTGCTGTGGCTGTCCTCTAGGTGTCCCTGGGGGTGCCCTGGGTGTGCCTGGGGTGCCCTGGCTGTCCCCTAGGTGTCCCTGGGGGTGACCTGGGTGTCCCTGGGGATGCCCTGGCTGTCCCCTAGGTGTCCCTGGGTTTCCCTGGGGTGCCCTGGGGGTGCCCTGCTTGTCCTCTAGGTTTCCCGGGGGTGCCCTGGCTGTCCCCTAGGTTTCCCTGGGGGGGCCCTGGCTGTCCCCTAGGTGTCCCTGGGGGTGCCCTGGGTGTCCCTGGAGTGCCCTGGCTGTCCCCTAAATGTCCCTGGGAGTGCCCTGGCTTTCCCCTCGGTGTCCCTGGGGGTGCCCTGCCTTTCCCCTAGGTGTCCCTGGGGGTGCCCTGGCTGTCTTTAGGGTGCCCTGGCTGTCCCCTAGGTGTCCCTGGGTGTGCCCTGCCTGTCCCCTAGGTGTCGTTCGGGGTGCCCTGGGTGTCCCTGGGGGTGCCCTGCCTGTCCCCTAGGTGTCCCTGGGGGTGCCCTGGGTGTTCCTGGGGTGCCCTGGCTGTCCCCTTGGTGTTTCTGGGGGTGCCCTGGGTGTCCCTGGGGTGCCCTGGCTGTACCCAAGTTGTCACTGGCGGTGCCCTGCCTGTCCTCTCGGTGTTCCTGGGGGTGCCCTGGCTGTCCCTGGGGGTGCACAGGGTGTCCCTGGGGTTCCCTGGCTGTCCCCTAGGTGTCCCTGGGGGGGCCCAGGGTGTCCCTGGGGGTGCCCTTTGTGTCCCATAGGTGTCCCTGGGGTTGCCCTGGGTGTCCCTGGGGTACCCTGGCTGTCCCCTAGGTGTCCCTGGGTGTGCCCTGGCTGTCCCCTTGGTGTCCCTGGGGTGCCCTGGCTGTCCCCTAGGTGTCCCTGGGGGTGCCCTGGCTGTCCTTGGGGTGATCGGGCTGTCCCCTTGGTGTCCCTGGGGGTGCCCTGGCTGTCCCCTTGGTGTCCCTGGGGTGCCCTGGCTGTCCCCTAGCTGTCCCTGGGGGTGCCCTGGCTGTCCCTGGGGTGCCATGGCTGTCCTCTACGTGTCCCTGGGGATGTCCTGGGTGTCCCTGGGGTGCCCTGAAGGTGCTCTTCCTGTCCTCTAGGTGTCCCTGGGGGTGCCCTGGCTGTCCCCTTGGTGTCCCTCGGGGTGCCCTGGCTGTCCCCTAGGTGTCCCTTGGGGTGCCCTGGGTGTCCCCTAGGTGTCCCTTGGGGTGCCCTGGGTGTCCCTGAGGGTGCCCTGGCTGTCCCTAGGGTGCCCTGGCTGTGCCCTTGGTGTCCCTGGGGGTGCCCTGCGTGTCCCTGGGGATGCCCTGGCTGTCCCCTAGGTGTCCCTGGGGGTTCCCTGCGTGTCCCCTAGGTGTCCTTGGGGGTGCCCTGGCTGTCCCTAGGGTGGCATGGCTGTGCCCTCGGTGTCCCTGGGGGTGCCCTGGGTGTG
>NW_027095392.1:0-19325 GCF_029207755.1 Chamaea fasciata
AACGGGTATTTGGGAGAGGAGGCGGGGTTATGCAAATAGAAGCGCGGAGTGGGTTGGGGTTATGTAAATTAGAGGCGTAGCTGGTATTTGGGGAAGGGGCGGGGTTATGCAAATAGAGCGCGGCTTGTTTGGAAGAAGGGGTTGTGCAAATGAAGACCGTTGGGTGGGCGGGGCCATGCAAATGACGTTGGGCGTGAGACCTGAAGGTAGGGGTGGTTATGCAAATCAACGCCCTTAAAGAGCATCGCTGCGCGGCTAGTGGGGCGTGGTTATGCAAATACAGGGCGTGTTCCTGCAGGGGGCGGGGTTTACTCTCTAGGGGCGGAGCCAGGGCTCCCTGGTGGGAACCAAATGGGACAAATCCCCCCAAAATCGGGAAAATCCCCTTTTCCACGGGGCAGCCCCCCGAAAATGGGGCAGACCCCCCCAAAACGGGGCAGATCCCCCCAAAACGGGACAGACCCCCGAAAATGGGGCCGATCCCCCCCAAAATGGGGCAGACCCCCCCCAAAATGGGGCAGACCCCCCCAAAATGGGGCAGACCCCCCCAAAACGGGACAGACCCCCGAAAATGGGGCCGATCCCCCCCAAAATGGGGTCGATCCCCCCCAAAATGGGGCAGACCCCCCCAAAATGGGGCAGACCCCTCCAAAATGGGGCAAACCCCTCTAAAATGGGGCAGACCCTCCCCAAAATGGAGCAGATCCCCCCTCAAAATGGGGCAAACCCCTCTAAAATGGGGCAGACCCCCCCAAAATGGGGCAGACCCCTCCAAAATGGGGCAAACCCCTCTAAAATGGGGCAGACCCTCCCCAAAATGGAGCAGATCCCCCCTCAAAATGGGGCAAACCCCCCAAAATGGGGCAGACCCCCCCCCCCAAAATGGGTTAGATCCCCCCAATACGGGGCAGACCCCCCCAAACGAGGCCGACCCCCCATTTCAACGACTCACCCCCTCCCCCTCACTCCCCCAGCCCCCTCCCCGCACATCCCCCACCCCAAATTCCCCATGGTTTTTTTTTTTCCCCCCCCCGGATTCCGCAGGACCTGGAGCCCCCCCTGGTGCTGCCCGGCCCCGGGTTGGCGCTGCTGCCCCCCCCGCGCTGTCCCCAGCCCCCCCGTGTCCCCGGGACCCCCCCGCGGGGCCTGGAGGGGCTGGGGGGCCCGGTGACCACGGTGGATGGGCGGCGGGAGGACGACATCGATGTCCGCGACCCCCCCCCGGCTGTTGCTGGGACCGCCGGGACCCCCCCCGGGCACGGCTGGGACCCCCCCCGGGCGTGGCCACGGCCCCCCCAGCATGGAGGAACACCTGGCCAGCATGCACGAGAAACTGCGGCACGAGGTGACAGCCCGGGGGGACACGGGGGTGACAAAACGGGGAGGGGGGGACAAAACGGGGAGGGGGGGACAAAATGGGGAGGGGGGGACAAAATGGGGAGGGGGGGACAAAATGGGGAGGGGGGGACAAAATGGGGAGGGGTGACAAAATGGGGAGGGGGTGACAAAACTGGGGGGGGGACAAAACGGGGAGGGGTGACAAAACTGGGGGGGATTGACAGGAAAAGGGGAGGTGACAGCACCCAGGGGAGGTGACAGCAGCCCCGGTGACCCCCCCCGTCCCCTCCCCAGCTCCCCAATTTCTTCCTGAAGATCCCGGATTACGGCCTGTACGCCCCCGACGTGGAGTTCCAGTGCCACCACCTGCACCTGCACACGCGGTGGGTGACGCACCTGCCGAGGGGACAGCGGGGCGCGGGGGGGGGCAACAGTGGGGTACGGGGGGTGACGCTGACAGCGATGTCCCCATGTCCCCGTGTCCCCAGGGGCAGGCCCATGTACGCCGTGGCCGTGGCGCTGTGCCGGGCGCTGGCCTGGGGTTACTTTGCCAGCCTGAGGCTGGAGGTGCTGGCGCTGACCCGGCACCCCGAGGACTGGAGCGTGCGCGCGCGCTGGCGCCTCACCGGGCTGCCCCTGCACCTGCTGCTGCTGCGCTGGTACCGCCGCGACAAACGGACCCTGCTCAGGTGAGGGCGCGCCTGGGGCACGCCTGTGCCACACCCACACACGCCTGTGTCACCCCTTGTGTCACCTCCCTTCTGCCACCAGGACAAGTGGCACTTCCTGCGCTCAGTGACACACCCGCGACACACCTGTGTCACACCTGTGCCATCCCTGTGTCACACACACACACCTGTGTCCCCCCTGTCCCCCTGTGTCATCTCCTGTCACACCTGTGTCACACCTGTGTCACACCTGTGCCATCCCTGTGTCACACACACACACCTGTGTCCCCCCTGTCCCCGTGTCATCTCCTGTCGCACCTGTGTCACACCTGTGTCACACCTGTGCCATCCCTGTATCACACACACACACCTGTGTCCCTCCTGTGTCATCTCCTGTCACACCTGTGTCACCCCCAGACACACCTGTGCCACCCCTGTGTCACACACACACACCTGTGTCACACCTGTGTCACCCCCAGACACACCTGTGCCATCCCTGTGTCACACACACACACCTGTGTCCCCCCCAGACACACCTGTGTCACACCTGTGCCATCCCTGTGTCACACACACACACCTGTGTCCCCCCTGTCCCCGTGTCATCTCCTGTCGCACCTGTGTCACACCTGTGTCACACCTGTGCCATCCCTGTATCACACACACACACCTGTGTCCCTCCTGTGTCATCTCCTGTCACACCTGTGTCACCCCCAGACACACCTGTGCCACCCCTGTGTCACACACACACACCTGTGTCCCCCCCGTGTCACCCCCAGACACACCTGTGTCACACCTGTGCCATCCCTGTGTCACACACACACACCTGTGTCCCCCCTGTGTCACCCCCACACACCTGTGTCACACCTGTGCCATCCCTGTGTCACACACACACACCTGTGTCCCCCCTGTGTCACCCCCAGACACACCTGTGTCACACCTGTGCCATCCCTGTGTCACACACACACACCTGTGTCCCCCCTGTCCCCGTGTCATCTCCTGTCACACCTGTGTCACACCTGTGTCACACCTGTGCCATCCCTGTGTCACACACACACACCTGTGTCCCCCCTGTCCCCGTGTCATCTCCTGTCACACCTGTGTCACACCTGTGTCACACCTGTGCCATCCCTGTGTCACACACACACACCTGTGTCCCCCCTGTCCCCGTGTCATCTCCTGTCGCACCTGTGTCACACCTGTGTCACACCTGTGCCACCCCTGTGTCACACACACACACCTGTGTCCCCCCTGTCCCCGTGTCATCTCCTGTCGCACCTGTGTCACACCTGTGTCACACCTGTGCCATCCCTGTATCACACACACACACCTGTGTCCCTCCTGTGTCATCTCCTGTCACACCTGTGTCACCCCCAGACACACCTGTGCCACCCCTGTGTCACACACACACACCTGTGTCCCCCCCGTGTCACCCCCAGACACACCTGTGCCATCCCTGTGTCACACACACACACCTGTGTCCCCCCCAGACACACCTGTGTCACACCTGTGCCATCCCTGTGTCACACACACACACCTGTGTCCCCCCTGTCCCCATGTCATCTCCTGTCGCACCTGTGTCACACCTGTGTCACACCTGTGCCACCCCTGTGTCACACACACACACCTGTGTCCCCCCCCGTGTCACCCCCAGACACACCTGTGCCATCCCTGTGTCACACACACACACCTGTGTCACACCTGTGTCACACCTGTGCCATCCCTGTGTCACACACACACACCTGTGTCACACCTGTGCCATCCCTGTGTCACACACACACACCTGTGTCCCCCCTGTGCCACCCCCCCACACACCTGCGCCCCCCGGGGCTGGGTGGGGGCCGATGCCACCCTCCCCCCCCCGATGTCCCCGATGTCCCCAAGTCCCCCGTGTCCCCCCAGGTCCTACGACGCCCTCTCCACCTTCTTCCTCAACTCGCAGGGGCTCATCCGCTGCCACCGCGTGGACAAGGTGAGTCCGGGGCGCGCCTGGGGCGCACCTGGGCGCACCTGGGCGACGCGCCCAGGTGTCCCCTGACCGCCGTGTCCCCTGCCCTCAGCTGATGCCGGCTCCCACGGCCGTCCCCGAGCCCAAGAAGCTGCTGGTGGCCGCGGCGCTGGCCGCGGCGCTGGCGCGGCCCTGAGGCGGCCGCGCCCCTCCCCAGGTGTGCCCTCCCCAGGTGTGCCCTCCCCTCGTGTCCCCTCCCCTTAACTTAATGTACAGAATAAAGGACAGCGGTGACACGCGGGTGACAAGGGACAGCAGCCAGCGCCGGGGGAGGGGAGGGGAGGGGGTGGCGCCGGGGCTCTGCCGCCGCCGCTGTATTGGGGCCGTCCCCACGTGTCCCCAGGTGTCCCCCAGGTGTCCCCAGGTGTCCCCGAGGTGGCCCCGGGGGGCTCAGCCCAGCTCCTCCCGCGCTTTTCCGGCTTTCTTGGGCATTTTGCGGCCGCTGCCGTCCTCGAGCTCCTTGGCCTGGTAGTAGTGGGGGGCCACCTCCAGCAGCCAGGAGCTGTCGATCTCGATCACCTGCGGGGGCGAGGGACACCTGTCACACCTGGGACAGCGCCTGTCACACCTGGGGACAACACCTGTCACACCTGGGACAGCGCCTGTCGCGCCTGTCACACCTGGGGACAACACCTGTCACACCTGGGACAGCGCCTGTCACACACGTCACACTTGGGACAGCACCTGTCACACACGTCACACGTGGGACAACACCTGTCACACACGTCACACGTGGGACAACACCTGTCACACCTGGGACAGCGCCTGTCGCGCCTGGGACAGCGCCTGTCACACACGTCACACCTGGGACAACACTTGTCACACCTGGGACAGCGCCTGTCACACCTGGGGACAACACCTGTCACACCTGGGACAGCGCCTGTCGCGCCTGTCACACCTGGGGACAACACCTGTCACACACGTCACATGTGGGACAACACCTGTCACACCTGGGACAGCGCCTGTCGCGCCTGGGACAGCGCCTGTCACACACGTCACACCTGGGACAACACCTGTCACACCTGGGACAGCGCCTGTCACACACGTCACACCTGGGACAGCGCCTGTCACACACGTCACACCTGGGACAACACCTGTCACACCTGGGACAGCGCCTGTCACACCTGGGACAGTGCCTGTCACACACGTCACACCTGGGACAGCGCCTGTCACACACGTCACACCTGGGACAGCGCCTGTCACACCTGGGACAGCGCCTGTCACACCTGGGGACCCCACCTGTCACACCTGGGACAGCGCCTGTCACACCTGCCACATCTGGGACAGCACCTGTCGCACCTGTCACAACACCTGTCACACACGTCACACCTGGGACAGCACCTGTCACACCTGTCACACACCTGGGATAGCGCCTGTCACACCTGTCACACACCTGGAACAACACCTGTCACACACGTCACACCTGGGACAGCGCCTGTCACACGTGTCATATCTGGGGACAGCACCTGTCACACCTGTCACACCTGGGGACATCCCTAGGGACACCTAGGACAGCTGGGGGCTGTCTCCACCACATCCCCAAGGTGTGCCCAGGTGTGCCCAGGTATCCCAGGTGTCCCCAGGTGTCCCCAGGTGTGCCCAGGTGTGCCCAGGTGTGCCCAGGTGTGCCCAGGTATCCCAGGTGTCCCCAGGTGTGCCCAGGTATCCCAGGTGTCCCCAGGTGTGCCCAGGTATCCCCAGGTGTGCCCAGGTGTCCCCAGGTGTGCCCACCTGTCTCATGAACTCCTCGCAGGGGCACACCAGCTCGTGGTGCAACACCGAGCGTGTCCCCGTGTCCCCACACCCACACCCTGCCCCGTGTCCCCACCTCCCCAGGGTGTCCCCAGGTGTGCCCAGGTGTCCCCAGGTGTGCCCAGGTGTCCCAGGTGTGCCCACCTGTCTCATGAACTCCTTGGAGGTGCACACCAGCTCGTGGTAGAGCACCCAGCGCGGCTGCAGGGCGAAGAGCGCGCTGTTGGGGTGGATGAACACGGGCTGCTGGTGCTTCACCGTGCGGTACCCGCCGCGCGCCAGCCGCGCCGTGTGGTAGAAGAACCCCGCCGTGATGGCCTGGGGACGGGGACAGCGTCACCGGGGACGGGGGACGGGGACAGCGTCACCGGGGGCTGGGGACAGGGGGCTGGGGATGGGGACAGCGTCACCGGGGACAGGGACAGCGTCACTGGGGGCTGAGGACAGGGGGGACAGGGGACAGGGACAGCGTCACCGGGGGCTGGGGACGGGGGGGACAGGGGGATGGGGGCAGCATCACCGGGGGCTGGGGACAGGGGACAGGGGACGGGGACAGCGTCACCGGGGACGGGGGACAGGGGACAAGGACAGCGTCACCGGGGGCTGGGGACAGGGGGGACAGGGGGATGGGGGCAGCATCACCGGGGGCTGGGGACAGGGGACAGCGTCACCGGGGGCTGGGGACAGGGGACAGGGGACAGGGACAGCGTCACCGGGGGCTGGGGACGGGGACAGCGTCACCGGGGGCTGGGGACGGGGGACAGGGGACGGGGACAGGGACAGCGTCACCGGGGGCTGGGGACAGGGGGCTGGGGACAGGGACAGTGTCACCGGGGGCTGGGGACAGGGGGGACGGGGGACGGGACAGCGTCACCGGGGACTGGGGGGGACAGGGAGGGGCGCCAGGGGTGTTTTGGGGGACATTTGGGGACGTTTTTGGGGTGTTCTGGGGATATTTTGTGGATATTTCGGGGTGTATTTTGGAGTGTAATTTGGGGTGTTTTGGGGTGTATTTTGGGGTGGTTTTGGGCTATTTTGGGATGCATTTTCGGACCGCTTACCTTCCTGACGAGGTCCAGGTTGGCCCCGCACGAGGACGGGGCTGAGGTTCCCGGGGTGTTTTGGGGATATTTCGGGGTGTTTTGGGGATATTTCGGGGTGTGTTTTGGGGTGTTTTTGGGGATATTTCGGGGTGTATTTTGGAGTGTATTTTGGGGTGTTTTGGGGTGTATTTTGGGGTGTTTTGTGGATATTTCGGGGTGGTTTTGGGCTATTTTGGGATGCATTTTCGGGCCCTTTACCTTCCTGACGAGGTCCAGGTTGGCCCCGCACGAGGACGGGGCTGAGGTTCCCGGGGTGTTTTGGGGATATTTTGGGGTGTTTTGGGGATATTTCGGGGTGTGTTTTGGGGTGTGTTTTGGGGTGTATTTTGGGTTATTTTGGGGTGTGTTTTGTGGATATTTCGGGGTGGTTTTGGGCTATTTCGGGGATGCATTTTCGGGCCGCTTACCTTCCTGACGAGGTCCAGGTTGGCCCCGCACGAGGACGGGGCTGAGGTTCCCGGGGTGTTTTGGGGATATTTCGGGGTGTTTTGGGGATATTTCGGGGTGTGTTTTGGGGTGTGTTTTGGGGTGTATTTTGGGTTATTTTGGGGTGTGTTTTGTGGATATTTCGGGGTGGTTTTGGGCTATTTCGGGGATGCATTTTCGGGCCGCTTACCTTCCTGACGAGGTCCAGGTTGGCCCCGCACGAGGACGGCGCGATCTCCACGCGCTCCATCAGCCCCTGCAGCTGATCCCGCACGTCGCGGGCGCGGCGCAGCGACCGCGCCTGCACGAAGTGCTCGTAGCACCACTGCAGCGAGTGCCCGCTGGCCACCCACTGCGGCCACACCCAGGGGACGCCGCCGCGACACCCAAGGGACGCCGCGGGCGCGGGAGGAGCGAGGACAACGAGAAAAGGACACGCAAAGGGACGCGGTCAGCGCTGCTGGCCGCCGCCCCGTCCCCGGTGACGTCCCCGGTGATGTCCCCGCACCTGGTTGTAGACGTTGAGCAGCACCAGGTGGTCGCCGCCGGGCACGCTGAAGGCCACCCTGGCGCTGTCGGCGTGCAGCACCTTGTCCTTGGGCCGGTAGAAGACGGCGTTGTTCACCGACAGCATGGCGGCCACCGTCAGCACCTCCTCGGTGCAGCCGTACCTGGGGACGTTGGGGACATTGGGGACACTGGGGACACTGAGGGGACACTGAGGGGACATTGGGGACATTGGGGACACTGGGGGGACATTGGGGACACTGAGGGGACATTGGGGACATTGGGGACACTGGGGGGACATTGGGGACACTGGGGACTCTGAGGGGACACTGAGGGGACACGGCCGCCACCGTCAGCACCTCCTCAGTGCAGCCGTACCTGGGGACATTTGAGACATTGGGGACACTGGGGGGACATTGGGGACATTGGGGACACTGAGGGGACACTGAGGGGACATTGGGGACACTGGGGACACTGGGCACTCTGAGGGGACACAGCCGCCACCGTCAGCACCTCCTCGGTGCAGCCGTACCTGGGGACGTTGGGGACATTGGGGACACTGGGGGGACATTGGGGACACTGGGAGGACATTGGGGACACTGAGGGGACACTGGAGACATTGGGGACATTGGGGACACTGGGGACACCCCGGGGACACTCTGAGGACACTTTGGTGACACTCTGGGGACACCCTGGGGACACTCTGGGGACACCCTGGGGACACTTTGGGGACACCCTGGGGACACTTTGGGGACACTCTGGGGACACCCTGGGGACACTCTGGGGACACTCTGGGGACACCCTGGGGACACTTTGGTGACACTCTGGGGACACTCTGGGGACACCCTGGGGACACTCTGGGGACACCCTGGGGACACTCTGGGGACACGGCTGTCACTCACTGCTCGCTCGCCAGGATCATCTTGGCCAACATCGGCTCCACCGGCAGCTCCGCCATGCGCCGGCCCAGCTGCGACAGGGACAGCGGTGACACGGGTGACACGGGTGACACGGGTGACGCCCGCGGCCCCTCCCAGTCCGTCCCAGCGCCCCCAGTACCGTGGTGAGCTCCCCCAGGTGGTTCAGGGCGCCCAGGGCGTAGAGCTGCTCCAGCGCCAGCACCAGCGTCTCGTGGGGGGGCGGGTCCAGGAAGTCGAAGTGGATGAGGTCATTGATGCCTGGGGACACCCCGATGTCACCTGGTGTCCCCAGGGTGCCACCCCGCTGTCCCCAGAGCCCGGGGACACCCCCGATGTCACCTGGTGTCCCCAGTGACCCCCAGAGCTCAGGGACACCCCGATGTCACCTGGTGTCCCCAGTGACCCCCAGAGTCCAGGGACACCCCCGATGTCACCTGGAGTCCCCAGGGTGCCACCCCGCTGTCCCCAATGTCCCCAGAGCCCGGGGACACCCTGAAGGTGGCACCGAGGTGACCCCAGAACAACCCAGGAGTCCCTGAAACGTCCCTCAGGATCATCCCAGTTCATCCCAGTTCATCCCAGTCTCCCCCAATCCCCTCCCAATCCCATTCCAGTCCCTTCCAGTCCATCCCAGTGTCCCCAAATCCCTTCCCAGTCCCTCCCAGTCCCCCCAGTCCCCTCCCAGTCCCTCCCAGTCCCCTCCCAGTCCCTCCCAATCCTCTCCCAGTCCCCCCCAATCTTCTCCCAGTCTCCCCAGTCCCCTCCCAGTCCCCCCCAAACCCCTCCCAGTCCCCTCCCAGTCCCTCCCAGTCCATCCCAGTGTCCCCAAATCCCTTCCCAGTCCCTCCCAGTCCCCCCAGTGCCCCCAGTCCCGCGCTCACCCAGGCTCTTGAGCAGCAGCACCAGGGAGCCCAGGTCGGCTCTCTGGATCTCGGGCACCGGGCTCTCCTCCAGCTCGTGCTGGAACGCCCACGCCGTGTACAGCCGGAAACACTTCCCGGGCGCCACGCGCCCCGCGCGCCCCGCGCGCTGATTGGCCGACGCCTGGGGACACGGGGACGGCGTTGGCACCTGGCACCTGGCACCCGGGACACGGCACCCAGCGCCACCTGCCCTGCCTGGGCCTGTGCGCTGATTGGCCGAGGCCTGGGGACACCGCGGGGACATGGGGACGTGGCACCTGCACACGGCACCTGCCCAGGAGACTGGAGGTGACGCTCAGGTGACACAGGTGACGCTCAGGTGACAATGAGGTGACACAGGTGACCTCCGTGCCCGTGCGGGGGGCTCACAGTGGGGCACAGCAGTGACAGTGGGGTGGCAGTAGGGGTGACACAGGTGACACCGGTGACACAGGTGGCACTCAGGTGACACAGGTGACACTCAGGTGGCCTTACCCGTGAGCAGGGCGTCACCACCAGCGACTCCATGCCCGTGCGGGCGCTGTAGCTTTTCTGTTTGCAGAAGCCGGGGTCCAGCACGTAGACGATGCCGTCGATGGTCACCGACGTCTCGGCGATGTTGGTGGCCACCACCACCTGGGCCGGCCAGGTGACGCTGGGACGCGCCCTGGCAGGCCACGCCCCCTCCCGCCCGCACCCGGTTTAGCCACGCCCCATTTACGGCGCACGCTGTTAAGTCCCGCCCACCTGGATCTCCACCCGGATCTCCACCCAATCAAGTCCCGCCCTGCAAGCCACACCCAATTAAGCCACACCCCTTCGGAGCAAACCAAATTAAGCCACTCCCAGGAGCCCCACCCCTTTGGGGGCCACACCCAATTAAGCTCCACCCCTTAATCATAGTTCATTTTTAAACCCCACCTCTTTTCCATGGAGCCACACCCCCTCTCAGGCTCCTCCCCCTCCCTTAAAGGACCGGCGCACCTTCCTGGCTCCCTAAATTAAACCCCACCCATTTCTAATTAAACCACGCCCCCTCCCCAAGGCTTGCCTCTCTCTTAAAGGGCCGGCGCACCTTCCTGGCTCCCTAAATTAAACCCCACCCATTTCTAATTAAACCACGCCCCCTCCCCAGGGCTTGCCTCTCTCTTAAAGGGCCGGCGCACCTTCCTGGCTCCCTAAATTCACCTCCACCCCTTTCCCC
Organism: Chamaea fasciata; assembly: GCF_029207755.1. NCBI lineage: Eukaryota > Metazoa > Chordata > Aves > Passeriformes > Sylviidae > Chamaea > Chamaea fasciata. The sequence continues at coordinate 10,826 of NW_027095392.1, forward strand.
TTAAACCCCACCCCCTCTCCCTCAAACCCCACCCCTTCCCCGCCGAACCACGCCCCGTGCCGAGGCCCCGCCCCATCTCTTAAAGGGCCGGCGCACCTTCCTGGCGCCCGGGGGCGTGGGCTGGAAGATGCGGGCCTGCAGCTCCGAGGGCAGGTTGGCGTAGATGGGCAGCACCAGCAGCTCGGGCAGGCGCGAGCCCAGGCGGCGACAGCGCTCCTGCAGCAGCTCCACGCAGGCCTCGATCTCCTCCTGCGCCGGGGACAGCGCGGGGACATTGAGGGGACATTGGGGACATTCAGGGCGTCGGGGACACCCAAGGGACATCAGGGACACAGAGGGGACACCAGGGGACAAAGGTCATCACTGGGGACACTGGGGACATGGGCGGGGATGGGGACGGCAGGAGGCCGCGGGGTGACACCGAGGGGACACCGGGGTGACACCGGGGTGACACTGACCTGCCCGGTGAGGAAGACCAGGATGTCCCCGGGGGGTTGGGTGACGTGGATCTGCAGCACCGACACCACGCACGCCTCCAGGTAATCGGCCTCGGGCGCCTGCGGGGACAGCGGGGACACGGGGGGACAGGAGAGGACAAGGGGGGACATGGGGGACACAGGGGGACAGCAGGGGACATCAGCACCAGCCGTCCCCCTCGTCCTGTGTCCCCTCATGTCCCCAAATGCTCCCAACACCTCCCCCCACACCCCCAGGTACCCCTGAACACCCCCAGTGTCCCCAGTGTCCCCAGTGTCCCCATGTCCCCAATGTCCCCAGTGCCCCCAATGTCCCAATGTCCCCAGTGTCCCCAATGTCCCCAATGTCCCCAGTGTCCCCAGTGTCCCAATGTCCCCAGTGCCCCCAATGTCCCAGTGTCCCCCAATGTCCCCAGTGTCCCCAATGTCCCCAATGTCCCCAGTGTCCCCAGTGTCCCAATGTCCCAATGTCCCCAGTGTCCCCAGTGTCCCCGTGTCCCCAGTGTCTCAATGTCCCTGATGTCCCCTCAGTGTCCCCAGTGTCCCCATGTCCCCAATGTCCCCAGTGTCCCCATGTCCCCAGTGTCCCCAATGTCCCTGATGTCCTCTCAGTGTCCCCAGTGTCCCCATGTCCCCAATGTCCCCAGTGTCCCCAGTGTCCCCAGTGTCCCAATGTCCCCAGTGTCCCCGTGTCCCCAGTGTCCCAATGTCCCCAGTGTCCCCAATGTCCCCAATGTCCCCAGTGTCCCCAATGTCCCCAATGTCCCCAGTGTCCCCAGTGTCCCCAATGCCCCCAGTGTCCCAGTGTCCCCAGTGTCCCCAATGTCCCCAATGTCCCCAGTGTCCCAGTGTCCCCAGTGTCCCCAATGTCCCCAATGTCCCCGTGTCCCCGTGTCCCACCTTGGTGTAGTAGATGTCCACGGGGAAGCGGCGGCCCGGGATGCGGAAGACGGGCGCGTGGTCGAAGAAGGCCGAGAAGCGCTCCGTGTCCAGCGTGGCCGAGGCCACCAGCACCTTGAGCTGCGGCCGGAAGCGCGCGATGTCCTTGATGAGGCCGAAGAGCACGTCCGTGTGCAGGGTCCGCTCGTGGGCCTCGTCCACCATGATCACACTGGGGACACGGGGACAGTGACACGGGGACAGGGACACGGGGACAGGGATGGGGCAGTGGCTGGCCCTGCTCTCTGTGTCCCCATCATCCTCATGTCTCCCAGGTGTCCCAGGTGTCCCCGGTGTCCCCATGTCCCTCCAGGTGTCCCCGGTGTCACCTGTAGGAGGCCAGGTCGGGCTCGGTGAGGAACTCCCTCAGCAGCATCCCGTCCGTCATGTACTTGAGCACCGTGCGCTCCGACGTGCAGTCCTCAAAGCGGATGCTGTACCCGACCTTGGGGACGGGGACACGCCGCTGTCACCTCCCCGGGGTCACTGTCGCCTCCCCGGGGTCAGTGTCACCTCCCCGGGGTCACTGTCGCCTCCCCGGGGTCAGTGTCACCTCCCCGGGGTCACTGTCGCCTCCCCGCGGTCACTGTCACCTCCATGGGGTCACTGACACCTCCCTGGGGTCACTGTCACCTCCCCGGGGTCACTGTCACCTCCCTGCAGTCACTGTCACCTCCATGGGGTCACTGTCACCTCCCTGGGGTCACTGTCACCTCCCTGCAGTCACTGTCACCTCCATGGGGTCACTGTCACCTCCCCGGGGTCAGTGTCACCTCCCCAGTGTCGCCCCACGTCCCCCCCAGTGTCCCCAGTGTCCCCCATGTCCCCTCAGTGTCCCCAGTGTCCCCCTCAGTGTCCCCAGTGTCCCCGTGTCCCCGCTGTCACCTCGTTGCCCAGCCTGGTCCCCAGTGTCCCCCAGTGTCCCCCTCAGTGTCCCCAGTGTCCCCCCCAGTGTCCCCAGTGTCCCCCCAGTGTCCCCGTGTCCCCGCTGTCACCTCGTTGCCCAGCCTGGTCCCCAGTGTCCCCCATGTCCCCCCAGTGTCCCCAGTGTCCCCCCAGTGTCCCCAGTGTCCCCGTGTCCCCGCTGTCACCTCGTCGCCCAGCCTGGTCCCCAGTGTCCCCAGTGTCCCCCCCAGTGTCCCCAGTGTCCCCCTCAGTGTCCCCAGTGTCCCCAGTGTCCCCAGTGTCCCCCCGGTGTCCCCGTGTCCCCGCCGTCACCTCGTTGCCCAGCCTGGTCCCCACTGTCCCCAGTGTCCCCCTCAGTGTCCCCAGTGTCCCCAGTGTCCCCAGTGTCCCCCCGGTGTCCCCGTGTCCCCGCCGTCACCTCGTTGCCCAGCTTGGTGCCCATCTCCACGGCCACCCTGGCGGCCACGCTCATGGCGGCCACGCGCCGCGGCTGCGTCACCCCGATCTTCAGCCCGCCCCGCGTGTACCCCTGGGGACACGGGGACACACACGGGGGACACGGGGCTCAGCGGGGTGACAGGGACCCCGGCGACCCCCGTGACCCCCCGCCCAGAGCCCAGGTGACCCCAAATCCCCCCCAGTCCATCCCAGTGACCTCCCAGTTCATCCCAATCCTCTCCCAATCCCCTCCCAGTCCCCCCCAGTCCCCCCCAATCCCCTCCCAGTCCCCCCAATTCCCTCCCAGTCCCCTCCCAGTCCCCCCCAATCCCCTCCCAGTCCCCCCAATCCCTCCCAGTCCCCTCCCAGTCCCCCCCAATCCCCTCCCAGTCCCCCCAATCCCTCCCAGTCCCCTCCCAGTCCCCCCAATCCCCTCCCAGTCCCCCCCAATCCCCTCCCAGTCCCCCCAATTCCCTCCCAGTCCCCTCCCAGTCCCCCCAATCCCCTCCCAGTCCCCCCCAATCCCCTCCCAGTCCCCCCAATCCCTCCCAATCCCTCCCAGTCCCCCCCAATCCCCTCCCAATCCCCTCCCAGTCCCTCCCAGTCCCCCCCAGTTCCCCCCAATCCCCTCCCAGTCCCTCCCAGTCCCCCCCAATCCCCTCCCAGTCCCCCCCAATCCCCTCCCAATCCCCTCCCAGTTCCCCCCAATCCCCTCCCAGTCCCCTCCCAGTCCCCCCCAATCCCCCCCCAGTCCCCCCAATCCCCTCTCAGTCCCTCCCAGTCCCTCCCAGTCCCCCCCAGTCCCTCCCAATCCCCTCCCAGTCCCCCCAATCCCCTCTCAGTCCCTCCCAGTCCCCCCCAGTCCCCCCAGTCCCGGTCCCGGTCACCTCCTCGTGCAGGTACTGGGGGATCTGGGTGGTTTTCCCGGAGCCCGTCTCGCCCTCGATCACCAGCACCTGGTGCTGCCCCACGGCCGCCACCAGCTCGTCGCGGAACGGGAAGATGGGCAGCGAGCGGCGGCTGTCCTGCAGCGACTGCCGGCGCCGCTCCGCCTCGGGGACGGCCTCGGGGACGTCCTGGGGACACCGGGGACACCGGGGACACCCTCAGGGTCACCAATCCCACCCCAGTGACCTCCCAGTGACCTCAGTGACCTCCCAGTGACCCCAGTGACCTCCCAGTGACCCCAGTGCCAGCGCCGCTCGGCCTCGGGGACGTCCTGGGGACACCGGGGACACCGGGGACACCCTCAGGGTCACCAATCCCACCCCAGTGACCTCCCAGTGACCCCAGTGACCTCCCAGTGACCTCAGTGACCTCCCAGTGACCCCAGTGCCAGCGCCGCTCGGCCTCGGGGATGTCCTGGGAACACCGGGGACACCGGGGTCACCCTCAGGATCACCAATCTCACCCCAGTGACCTCCCAGTGTCCCCAGTGACCTCCCAGTGACCCCAGTGACCTCCCAGTGTCCCCAGTGTCCCCAGTGCCGGCGGCGCTCGGCCTCGGGGATGGCCTCGGGGACGTCCTGGGGACACCGGGGACACCGGGGTCACCTCGGGGTCATCCAGGTCACCCTCAGGGTCACCAATCCCACCCCAGTGACCTCCCAGTGTCCCCAGTGACCTCCCAGTGACCTCCCAGTGTCCCCAGTGTTCCCAGTGACCTCCCAGTGACCCCAGTGCCAGCGCCGCTCGGCCTCGGGGACGTCCTGGGGACATTGGGGACACTCTCAGGGTCACCAAACCCACCCCAGTGTCATCAATCTCTCCTGAACTGTCCCAAATCCGCCCCAGAACCCTTTCCCTGACCCCAAATCCCCCCTGAACTGCTTCCTGTGACCCCAAACCACCCCAAACCCCCCCTGGGTGACCCCCAAAACCCCCCCTGGGTGACCCCAAACCCCCCTGGACCACCCCAAATCCCCCCTGGGTGACCCCAAACCCCCCTGGACCACCCCAAATCCCCCCTGGGTGACCCCAAACCCCCCTGGACCACCCCAAATCCCCCCTGGGTGACCCCAAACCCCCCTGGACCATCCCAAACCCCCCCTGGGTGACCCCAAACCCCCCCAAATCCCCCCTGGGTGACCCCAAACCCCCCTGGACCACCCCAAACCCCCCCTGGGTGACCCCAAACCCCCCTGGACCACCCCAAATCCCCACTGGGTGACCCCAAACCCCCCCAAATCCCCTCTGGGTGACCCCAAACCCCCCTGGACCACCCCAAACCCCCCCTGGGTGACCCCAAACCCCCCTGGACCATCCCAAACCCCCCCTGGGTGACCCCAAACCCCCCTGGACCATCCCAAACCCCCCCTGGGTGACCCCAAACCCCCCTGGACCATCCCAAACCCCCCCTGGGTGACCCCAAACCCCCCTGGACCACCCCAAACCCCCCCTGGGTGACCCCAAACCCCCCTGGACCACCCCAAATCTCCACTGGGTGACCCCAAATCTCCACTGGGTGACCTCAAATCATCCCAAATCCTCTCTGGGTGACCCCAAATCATCCCAAATCCTCTCTGGGTGACCCCAAATCTCCCCTGGACCACCCCAAATCCCCTCTAAACTCCTTCCCATGACCCCAAATCCCCCCGGACTCCTTCCTGTGACCCCAAACCCCCCCAAATCCTCTCTGGGTGACCTCAAACCCCCCCTGGCTGACCCCAAACCCCCTGGGTGACCCCAAATCCCCCTGGGTGACCCCAAATCCCCTCTGGGTGACCCCAAACCATCCTAACCTCCCCCGGCTGACCCCAAACCCCCCCAGACCCCCTCTAAACTCCATCCTGTGACTCCAAATCCCCCCTGGACCACCCCAAACCCCCCTCTGGGTGACCCCAAATCCCCCCAAATCCCCCCTGGACCACCCCAAACCCCCCCTGGCTGACCCCAAATCCCCTCTGGGTGACCCCAAATCCCCTCTGGGTGACCCCAAATCCCCCCAAACCCCCCCTGGCTGACCCCAAATCCCCTCTGGGTGACCCCAAATCCCCCCAAACCCCCCCTGGCTGACCCCAAATCCCCTCTGGGTGACCCCAAATCCCCCTGGCTGACCCCAAATCCCCCCAAACCCCCCCTGGCTGACCCCAAATCCCCTCTGGGTGACCCCAAACCCCCTCTGGGTGACCCCAAATCCCCCCAAACCCCCCCTGGCTGACCCCAAATCCCCCCAAATCCCCCTTGGGTGACCCCAAATCCCCCCAAACCCCCCCTGGCTGACCCCAAATCCCCTCTGGGTGACCCCAAATCCCCTCTGGGTGACCCCAAACCCCCTCTGGGTGACCCCAAATCCCCCCAAATCTTCCCCAGACCATCCCAAATCCCCCCTGGCTGACCCCAAACCCCGCAGGCCCCACCTTGTGGGGGTCCGTGCCCTCCAGCTGGGCGGCGCTGACGAACTGCACCATCTCCTCCTCCTCCAGCAGCAGCTGGTAGTCGCGGGCCGGGCGGGCGCGGGCGGCGTCGCGCGCCCCGAAGCGCAGCGCGGCCGCCCCCAGCAGCTGCTCCTCCCAGCGCCTCTGCTCGTCCCGCGGCGCCAGGGCCTCCTCCGGCGCCTCCTGCGGCTCGGGGATCTTCTGCGGCGGGAGGGCAGCCTCAGGGCACGGGGTCTGGGGTCAGGGCACGGGGTCTGGGGGTCTGGGGTCAGGGGACGGGGTTTGGGGTCAGGGCACGGGGTCTGGGGTCAGGGGACGGGGCCTGGGGGGTTTGGGGTCAGGGCACGGGGTTTGGGGTCAGGGGACGGGGTCTGGGGGTTTGGGGTCAGGGGACGGGGTTTGGGGTCAGGGCACGGGGTCTGGGGGTCTGGGGTCAGGGGACGGGGTTTGGGGTCAGGGGACGGGGTCTGGGGTCAGGGGACGGGGTCTGGGGGTTTGGGGTCAGGGGACGGGGTCTGGGGGTTTGGGGTCAGGGGACGGGGTTTGGGGTCAGAGGACGGGGTTTGGGGTCAGGGGACGGGGCCTGGGGGGTTTGGGGTCAGGGCACGGGGTTTGGGGTCAGGGGACGGGGTCTGGGGGTTTGGGGTCAGGGGACGGGGTTTGGGGTCAGGGCACGGGGTCTGGGGGTTTGGGGTCAGGGGACGGGGTCTGGGGTCAGGGGACGGGGTCTGGGGGGTTTGGGGTCAGGGGACGGGGTTTGGGGTCAGGGGACGGGGTCTGGGGTCAGGGGACGGGGTCTGGGGGTTTGGGGTCAGGGACGGGGTTTGGGGTCAGGGGACGGGGTCTGGGGTCAGGGGACGGGGTCTGGGGGTTTGGGGTCAGGGGACGGGGTTTGGGGTCAGGGGACGGGGTTTGGGGTCAGGGCACGGGGTTTGGGGTCAGGGGATGGGCTCTGGGGTCAGGGGACGGGGTCTGGGGGGTTTGGGGTCAGGGGACGGGGGTCTGGGGGGTTTGGGGTCAGGGGACGGGGGTTGGGGTCAGGGGACGGGGTTTGGGGTCAGGGCACGGGGTCTGGGGGGTTTGGGGTCAGGGGACGGGGGTTGGGGTCAGGGGACGGGGTTGGGGTCAGGGGACGGGGTTTGGGGTCAGGGGACGGGGGTTGGGGTCAGGGGACGGGGTTTGGGGTCAGGGGACGGGGGTTGGGGTCAGGGGACGAGGTTTGGGGTCAGGGGATGGGGTTTGGGGTCAGGGGACGGGGTTTGGGGTCAGGGGACGGGGTTTGGGGTCAGGGGACAAGGTTTGGGGTCAGGGCACGGGGTCTGGGGGTTTGGGGTCAGGGGACAGGGGTTGGGGGGTTTGGGGTCAGGGGATGGGGTTTGGGGTCAGGGGACGGGGTTTGGGGTCAGGGGACGGGGTCTGGGGTCAGGGGACGGGGTTTGGGGTCAGGGGACGGGGTCTGGGGGTTTGGGGTCAGGGGACGGGGTTTGGGGTCAGAGGACGGGGTTTGGGGTCAGAGGACGGGGTTTGGGGTCAGGGGACGGGGTTTGGGGTCAGGGCACGGGGTCTGGGGTCAGGGGACAAGGTTTGGGGTCAGGGCACGGGGTCTGGGGGTTTGGGGTCAGGGGACGGGGTCTGGGGTCAGGGGAGGGGTTTGGGGTCAGGGGACGGGGTTTGGGGTCAGGGGACGGGGTCTGGGGGTTTGGGGTCAGGGGACGGGGTTTGGGGTCAGGGGACGGGGTTTGGGGTCAGGGCACGGGGTTTGGGGTCCCCCAGGGGGAATTTGGGATTGTTTAGAGGAAGATTTGGGCTGAGGGGACAGGGTTTGGAGGGATTTGGGATGGTCCAGGGGGGATTTGGGGTCATAGGAAGGGGTCTGGGGTCCTGGGCAAGATCCTGGAGACTCCAGGATGGATTTTCCTTTTCCCTGACCACACTCTCCGCTCCCAGCCCGGATTTTTCCCTTCCCAGACCAGAATTCCCCCCCCCAGGATAGATTTTCCCCTTCCCAGACCAGAATTCCCCCCCCAGCCCGGCTTTTTCCCTTCCCAGACCAGAATTTCCCCCCCAGCCCGGATTTTTCCCTTCCCAGACCAGAATTCCCCCCCAGCCCGGATTTTTCCCTTCCCAGACCAGAATCTCCCCCCCCAGCCCGGATTTTTCCCTTCCCAGACCAGAATCTCCCCCCCCAGGATAGCTTTTTCCCTTCCCAGACCAGAATCTCCCCCCCAGCCCGGATTTTTCCTTTCCCAGACCAGAATTCTCCCTCCCAGCCCGGATTTTTCCCTTCCCAGACCAGAATCTCCCCCCCCAGGATAGATTTTTCCTTTCCCAGACCAGAATTCTCCCTCCCAGCCCAGATTTTTC
>NW_027095393.1:0-19247 GCF_029207755.1 Chamaea fasciata
CGCGAGTCACACGGCCAATCACAGCCCGCTGTGAGCTGTCAGGCGTTCCTAACTCCGCCACAGACCCGTCAATCAACCCCAGTCCCCGCCCATAAACACTTGCTGCACCAATCAAGGTCAAGTTCCAATGCCCCCCGCACACGCTCCAGCTGTCAATCACCCAGAGCTCCACCCCCAGGTCATGCTTCCTGTCAATCTCCCGTCACCTGTCAATCACCTCACACCTCTCCCTCAGAAGCTCCAGCAACTGTCAATCACCTTCAGGCCCCGCCCCTTGCCAATCACCCCAAATCTACCCCTGACCCTCCCACAGAGCTGTCAATCACCCCCATTCCCCCATCAATCAGTCATCCAACCCATCAAACACCCCCACATCGCCCTGTCAATCACCCTGATTGTCCCCTGTCAATCACCCCAAACTTCCCCTGTCAATCACCCTGAACCCCCCCATCAATCCCCCCCATCCCTCCCCATCCCTCCCCTCCCCGTACCCTCATTCGGGGGGGTCTGTGCCCATCCCCCCCGGCCTCGTAGCCCCTCTTGCCCCCCAGCCCCGCCAGCCCCCGGCTCTGGCTCAGCTGGTTCCTGTTGATGGGGGTCTTGGTGCCTCGGGGGGTCTTCGGCTTCAGGGGGGCTTGAGCCGCTGCGGAGGGCGGGCAGAGGGGCGTCAGGACCCCCCCAAATCCTCCCCCTCACTCCTGGGGACCCCCCAAGGTTGGCGTTCAACACCATCAGGTCCCCCTGGAGACCCCTCCAGACTCACCTGCACCTCCCAGCCCCAAGGACCCCCCCCCCCCCAAATCCCACCTGGACCCCCCCAAACCCCCCCCTCCATCCTCAGGACCCCCCTCAGCCCCACCAAGACCCCTCCCCTCCTGTATCCCCCACCCCCAGGGATGCCCCAAATCCCTCCCCGACCCCTAAAGACCCCCCCCAACCCCCCCGGCCCACCCCCCAGACCCCCGCTGCTCACCCAGCTCCTTGACGATGGCGGCGAGGGGCAGCCGGGTCAGCGGGTGGATCTTCAGGGGGGCTTTGGCAGCCTTGGGCAGCCGGATGGAGCCTGGGGGGGGTCTCAGGGTCGGGGGGGGGGGGCTCAGAGCCCCCCCGTTCTGTCACGGAGAAGGGTCCCAAGCCCCCCTTTCCCCCCTCGGACCCAGCACCCCCATCTGGTCTTGATGGGGGTCCCAAGTCCCCCATTCCTCCCCGTTTTTCTCTCCCCATTTCTGACACTCACGCTTGGCCTGGGCGGGGATCTCAAATTCCCATTTTTTTTCCCCCCCAAATCCCTGGTTTTCCCCCCAGACCCCCATTTCCACCCCAAACCCCCATTTTCCCCTGCTCACACTCAGCCTTGATGGCACTGGGGATCCCAAACGCTCATTTTCCCCCCCAAACCCCCTTTTTTTCCATTTTCTCCCCCCCAATCCCCATTTTTTCCGTTTTTTCCCCCCAAATCCCCATTTTTTCCCTGTTTTCTTCCCCCCAAACACCCATTTTTTCCATTCTTTACTCCCCAAACCCCCATTTTCCCCCATTTTTCCCTGTTATCTTTCTCCCCAAACCTCCATTTTTCCTGTTTTCCCCCCCCAAACCCCCATTTTCCCGTTTTTTCCCCCCAAACCCCATTTTTCCCTGTTTTTTTTCCCTCAAACCCCCATTTTTTCCCCATTTCTCCTCCCAAACCCCTCTCACACTCGGCCTTGATGGCGTTGGCGTTGATGGGGGCGTAGGGCCGGCGCGCCGCCCGCCGCGGCTGCAGCACGTCGCGGCACAGGCGGCGCGAGAGCCGCGTCAGCCGCGTGGTCTGCAGCAGGAACGTCTGCCGGTTCTTGGCCAGCAGCTTGGCCCGGCTGGCGCTCGTGGTGTACGGGGACAGGGACTGCGCCTCGGGACGGGACAGGTGACCCCGCGAGTGCGGCTCCTGTGGGGCCACAGGGGATCCCATCACCCCAAATCCTCCCCAAATCCACCCCACAACACCCCACGGTTCTGTATGGGCACAGGTGACCCTGGGAGTGCAGCTCTTTTGGGATTTGGGGAGATAGAAAACACTGCAGAACCCCAAAATCCTCCCTAAAACCACCCCAGGGTCCTGTACAGGGATAAGTGACCCCGGGAGTGGGGTTCCTGTGGGGCCAAAGGGGATCTCATCACCCCAAATCCCCCCTAAAACCACCCCGGGATCCTGGACAGGCACAGGTGACCCCAGGAGTGTTTCCTAAAGCACTTTCAGGGGGTTCCAAAAGGGGTTTAGGAAGCTCTAAAGGGGATTTAAGGAGATCTGCATGGCCTTTGGGGGGCTTGGGGAATTCTGAGAGAAATCCAAGTGGAATCTGGGGGTCTCGGAAGATTTTGGGGGTCCCTCAGTGTGTTTTTGGGGTCCCTCAGTGTGTTTTGGGGTCCCTCAGTGTGTTTTTGGGTCCCTCAGTGGAGTTTTGGGGTCCCTCAGTGTGTTTTTGGGGTCCCTCAGTGTGTTTCTGGGGTCCCTGGGTGTGTTTTTGAGGTCCCTGGGTGTGTTCCGGGGGTCCCTCAGTGTGTTTTTGGGGTCCCTGGGTCTGTTTTTGGGGTCCCTCACTGTGTTTCTGGGGTCCCTGGGTGTGTTTTGGGGTCCCTCAGTGTGTTTTTGGGGTCCCTCGGTGTGTTTTTGGGGTCCCTCAGTGTGTTTTTGGGGTCCCTCACTGTGTTTCTGGGGTCCCTGGGTGTGTTTTTGGGGTCCCTGGGTGTGTTCCGGGGGTCCCTCAGTGTGTTTTGGGGTCCCTCAGTGTGTTTCTGGGGTCCCTGGGTGTGTTTTGGGGTCCCTCAGTGTGTTTCTGGGGTCCCTGGGTGTGTTTTCGGGGTCCCTGGGTGTGTTTTGGGGTCCCTCAGTGTGTTTTTGGGGTCCCTGGGTGTGTTCCGGGGGTCCCTCAGTGTGTTTTTGGGGTCCCTCACTGTGTTTCTGGGGTCCCTCATTGTGTTTTTGGGGTCCCTGGGTGTGTTTTTGGGGTCCCTGGGTGTGTTTTCGGGGTCCCTGGGTGTGTTTTCGGGGTCTCTGGGTGTGTTCCGGGGGCTCACCGAGGCGCTGCGGGTCACCCCCTCCAGCTGGGTGGGGGTCTTGAGCCCCCCGTACTTCTTCCAGTAGATCCAGCAGGAGGCGCAGAGGCGGCACTGCATGTTGGGGGGGCCCCAGGCGTACCACTGCGGGGACTGGGACGCTGCGGGAGGCAACTGGGCCTTACTGGGAGCAACTGGGATGCTGAGGGGAGACCCCCAGAGCAAATCCAATCCTCAAACCTCAGGATCCCCCCAAAATCCCACCCCAGCACCCTCCCAAACGGCGGGGAGCTCCTTCTGGAAGCCCCAAATTCCTGTTCCACCAAAGCCCAGAGACCCCCAAGGACCCCAGGGCCCCCCCAAAGCCCCCCGGGACCCCCCAAAGCCCCCCGGGACCCCCCCCCCCAGTCCCCCACTGACTGTGGCAGCTCTCGCAGCTCAGCCCCTTCTGGAATCCGGCCCCGTTGACGCCGGGTTTGGAGCCCACCGAGATGATCTGGTTGGGGTTGGGTTTGGTGCTGTGGGGGGAAAATGGGGGTGTCAGGGGATTTTTGGGGGGCTCCTGTGCCGCCCCCCAGGCCCGCCAGGGGGTCCCCAGAGCCCCCCCACTCACTAGGTGGGGATGTAGACTTGCTTCAGTTTGCTGTCGGCCTCCGCTGCCTTCAGCCTCTTCTGTGAGCAGGGAGGGGGTCACGGGGGGCTCTGAGCCCCCCAGAAACCCCCAAAATCAGCCCCCCAAACCCCAGAGCCCCCCCCCAGGACCCCACAGGCACCCAGAGCTCCCAAATCAGCTCCACAAAGACCCCCAGAGCCCCTCGAAAACCCCACAGGCACCTGGAAGTGACCGTTAATGAGCTCCCCCAAAAACCCCGAATCAGCCTCTCGGGACCCCCAAATCAGCCCCCAAAAACCCCCAAATCAGCCCCAAAAACCCCAAATCAGCCCCCAAAACCCCCAAATCAGCCCACAAACCCCAAATCAGCCCCTCGGGACCCCCAAATCAGCCCCAAAACCCCAAATCAGCCCCCCAAAACCCCCAAATCAGCCCCAAAACCCCAAATCAGCCCCCAAAACCCCAAATCAGCCTCCAAAACCCCCAAATCAGCCCCTCGGGACCCCCAAATCAGCCCCCAAACCTTGACAGCCCCCAAACTCCCTTATCAGCCCCCCAAACCCCACGGCAACCCCCCAGATCCCCCCAGCCCAGCCCAGCCCTGTACCTGCTGGATGTAGCGGTCTGTGGTTTTCCACATGTAATAGAACTGCACGATGCTGGCCAGAGACTTCCAGGGCAGCTACAGGAACCCGACCCTGAGCTCGGGGAGGGCTCCCTGAGCCCCCCAGGGACCCCCCCAAAAAGGGCTTCCCCCCCCAAAAAAGGAACTCCCCCCAGAAGGGAATCCCCCCAAAAATGGAATCTCTCCCAAAAAGGGAACCCCCCCAAAAAGGGAATCCCTCCCAAAAGGGAATCCCTCCCAAAAGGAATCCCCCCCAAAAGGAATCACCCCCAACTCACAAAATCCTGCCGGATGTCGTTGAAATCCTTGCCGTATTTCTCCAGGGCCTCCTCGAAGAGCATGGCCTCGGAGGCCGACCACTCCTCCATCTCGTCCCGGCACAGCACCGGCCCCCCCTGCGGCACCAGCGTGGCCATGGCCCGCGCCAGGTCGTACCCGTTCCTCTGCAGCGTGTCCATGGCGTGGAACTGGGGACAAGGCGGGTACTGGGGGGGCTCTGAGGGGGCTTTGGGGCAGGTTTGGGGGGGTTTGGGGTGTCCTAGGCAAGTGTTGGGAGCGTTTAAGGGGAGGACGGGGAGCCCCGGGAACGGTCTAAGGAGGTTTTGGGGTGTCCCAGTGGGAATTGAAGGCTCCAAGGGAGTTTTGAGGTGCCCAGGGGGGTTCTAAGGGAGTCCTGGGGGGGCTCTAAGGCAGTTTTGGGGTGCCCAGGGGTCTCTAACACAGTTTTGGGGGCCCAGGAGTCTCTAACACAGTTTTGGGGGCCCAGGAGTCTCTAACACAGTTTTGGGGGGCCCAGGGGTCTCTAACGCAGTTTTGGGGGGCCCAGGGGTCTCTAACGCAGTTTTGGGGGGCCCAGGGGTCTCTAAGGCAGTTTTGGGGTGCCCGGGGGGTCTCTAACGCAGTTTTGGGGTGCCCGGGGGGTCTCTAACACAGTTTTGGGGGGCCCAGGAGTCTCTAACACAGTTTTGGGGGGCCCAGGGGTCTCTAACGCAGTTTTGGGGGGCCCAGGGGTCTCTAACACAGTTTTGGGGGGCCCAGGGGTCTCTAACACAGTTTTGGGGGGCCCAGGGGTCTCTAACGCAGTTTTGGGGTGGCCGGGGGGGTCCCCAAGGCAGTTTTGGGGCCCGGCCCCTCTCACCAGGGTGATGTCCCGGGAGGCGGCGGCCGCGCTCATGTGCAGGCTGGGCTGGCGGATGGAGCTGCTGCAGTCCAGAGCCCGGGCGAACGTCCCCACAGCCCTGGGGTGGGGGGCACACGGGGGGGCTCAGAGGGGTCCCCCCAATCCCCCTGACCCCCCCCCCAGCTCCCCCAGTTCCCCCCTCACCGAGCCACCACCAGGAACTGGTCGATCTGCCGGTCTGTCAGCGGGTTGTCGGGGTCCCACACCTTCATCTCCATCTTCTGCTGGTTCCTGTTGTCTGACTCACCTGGGCGAAGTTTGGGGGGGCTCTTAGGGTGACCCCCCCCACCTCCTGCACCCCCCGGAGCCGCCCCCAGAACCCCCCAAACCTTCAGCCAGGCGCTCAGGGATCTCGGCCTGGTACTTGCAGCCCACCCTGATCTCGCCCTGGTCCGCCAGCAGCGTTTTCTGCACGGGGTCGAACACCAGCGAGTAGAAGAAGCAATCCTGCGGGGAGGGGGCACATTGTGGGGGGCTCAGCGGGGGCGGGGAGACCCCCCCCAAAATTCCCCCCAGACCCATTTTGGGGCACACACAGAGAGAACTCACCTCCTTCTCCAGGTACTGCCCCAAGATGTCGGTCTCGTTGAGCAGCGTCACGCTGCACTTCCCCCTGCGGGCAAACAACCGGGCGGGGGGTGACCCCCAAACCCCTCCCCACGCACGGGGAAACCCCCCCGGGCCTTTTCCCCAGCCCCCCCAGAGGCTTTTTCAGCCCCCCATACCGGATGTGAGTGGCCGGGAGAGACTCGAACTGGCGGGACAGGAACAGCTCCCGGTGCTTGAGCTGGTGCCGCTGCTGCTCCGTCATCGGCGGCTGCTTCGACTCCTCCTCGAACTCGCCTTGGGGGGGAACCCGGGGGGGGGGGTCACGCCGGGGTGTCCCCCCTCCCCTCCCCTCCCCAAAAACCCAGCTGGGAGACCCATTGTTCTCCCCCTCCAAAAAAACACCACCAAAACCCTCAGGGTCTTGGCAGCCGCCCCAGGGATGGGGGAGGGGAGGGAGGGGAGGGGCCAAGAGAGGGTGGAGTCCCCCCCAGTAGCGGCAGGACCCCCCAGTAAAGGCAGGACCCCCCCAGTAGCGGCAGGACCCCCCAGTAAAGGCAGGACCCCCCAGTAAAGGCAGGACCCCCCCAGTAGCGGCAGGACCCCCCAGTAAAGGCAGGACCCCCCAGTAATGACAGGACCCCCCAGTGAAGGCAGGACCCCCCAGTAATGACAGGACCCCCCAGTGAAGGCAGGACCCCCCCAGTTAAGGCAGGACCCCCCAGTAAAGGCAGGACCCCCCAGTAAAGGCAGGACCCCCCCAGTAGCGGCAGGACCCCCCAGTAGCGGCAGGACCCCCCAGTAAAGGCAGGACCCCCCAGTAATGACAGGACCCCCCAGTGAAGGCAGGACCCCCCCAGTTAAGGCAGGACCCCCCAGTAAAAGCAGGACCCCCCAGTGAAGGCAGGACCCCCCAAAATGACAGGACCCCCCAGTAATGACAGGACCCCCAGTAAAGGCAGGACCCCCCCAGTAGCGGCAGGACCCCCCAGTTAAGGCAGGACCCCCCCAGTAATGACAGGACCCCCAGTTAAGGCAGGACCCCCAGTAAAGGCAGGACCCCCCAGTAAAGACAGGACCCCCAGTAAAGGCAGGACCCCCCCAGTAAAGGCAGGACCCCCCCAGTAGCGGCAGGACCCCCCAGTAAAGGCAGGACCCCCCCAGTAATGACAGGACCCCCAGTAAAGGCAGGACCCCCCAGTAAAGGCAGGACCCCCAGTGAAGGCAGGACCCCCCCAGTAAAGGCAGGACCCCCCCAGTAATGACAGGACCCCCAGTAAAGGCAGGACCCCCCAGTGAAGGCAGGACCCCCCCAGTAAAGGCAGGACCCCCCCAGTAATGACAGGACCCCCAGTAAAGGCAGGACCCCCCAGTAAAGGCAGGACCCCCAGTTAAGGCAGGACCCCCCCAGTAAAGGCAGGACCCCCAGTTAAGGCAGGACCCCCAGTTAAGGCAGGACCCCCAGTAAAGGCAGGACCCCCCAGTAAAGACAGGACCCCCCAGTAAAGGCAGGACCCCCCCAGTTAAGGCAGGACCCCCCAGTAATGACAGGACCCCCAGTAAACGCAGGACCCCCCAGTAGCGGCAGGACCCCCCCAGTAGCGGCAGGACCCCCCAGTAAAGGCAGGACCCCCCAGTAATGACAGGACCCCCCCCAGTAGCGGCAGGACCCCCCAGTAAAGGCAGGACCCCCCAGTAAAGGCAGGACCCCCAGTAAAGGCAGGACCCCCCCAGTTTGATGTGGGGAGCAGGCTGGGGTTCAGTCCTTTACCCCTCCCCACGGAGGTGCAGCTGTGACCCCCCCAAAACTGGCAAACCCCCCGCCCCCCAAAAAACCAGCCCGAGGGTGGTGAAGAGCAGCTCCAACACCGCCCCATCCTTAAATTGGGGGTGTCTCTTTGAGAAGGGTTAATGACCCCCCCCAGCACCCCAAAATTACCCCAACTACATCAAACCAGCTCTCCCCAAGATTTGGGGGCACCCCATTGGGACAGATAGCTCACAGACCCCCCCCCAAAATTCCTGAACCCCCAAAGCAGGAGCAGCACCCAGGAACGATCTGCCCCCCACTCCCCTCCAAACCCCCCCAAAAACCCCCAAAATCCCCCCAGACCCCCCCCCCCCCACACTGCTGTTGGCCTGGCTTTTAAACCTGCCCCCCAAACCCCCCAAATCCCCCCCAAAAACTCCCCAAATCCCCCCCAGACCCCCGCAGACCCCCACTCACACACACTGCTGTTGGCCTGGCTTTTAAACCTGCCCCCCAAACCCCCCAAATCCCCCCCAAAAACCCCCCAAAATCCCCCCCAAAACTCCCCAAACCCCCCCAAAAACCCCCAAAACCCCCCCAGACCCCCCCTCACACACACTGCTGTTAGCCTGGCTTTTAAACCTGTCCCCCAAACCCCCCAAATCCCCCCCAAAACCCCCCAAAATCCCCCGCAGACCCCCCCAAATCCCCCGCAGACCCCCGCAGACCCCCACTCACGGGCGTTGCTGTCGGCCAGGCTGTTGAGGCTGCTGGAGATGTCCCTCCGGCGGAACAGACACACCACCTTGGCCTCCACGTTGCCATTGGCCGTCTGGGGGAGGGGGCACAGGGGGTTTAGGGGGACCCCCCCGGGGTTTGGGGACCCCCCCAAGGGACGGGGACACCCCCAGGAACAAGGGGAGGGGGGGTCTCTCACCTTGTTGAGCTCCTCGATGCGCCGCACCAGGTAAGGGTTGCTGGAGGAGTTCTCGAAGTAGACGTAGTCTGGGGGGAGAAATGGGGGGTAAAAAATGAGGGGGGGGGTCGTGAGGGGAAACCCCCCCAAAAAATCCTTTTTCTTCAACGGGAAAGGATCTCTCCTCCTTCCTCCCCAAAAAGTCTGGGGTGGGTTTACAGCCGGATGTTTTCCTCTCCCGGGAACGGGGGGATCGTTATCCCAGAGGATTTTCCCCCCCAGCCCCTCGTTGCAGACCCTCCCCTCACGGATGGGGGGGCAGGACACCCCCCAAAAAAACTGGGGTTCCCCCTCTGGGGGTTCTCCCTCGTTTCCCTTTAGATTTCTTTTTTTGGGGGGTGCATCTTCCACCTCAGGAATTGGGGTCCCCCACCATGGACCCCCAAATCCCCTCACGGGACCCTCCCCATCTCTGGGAGCCCCTTTTCCTCACAGACCCCCCCAAATCCTCTCACGGACACCCCAAATCCCCTCATGGGACCCTTTCCTTTCCGGGACCCCCCCAAACACCCTCACAGGATCCTCCTCACCCCCTCACAGACCCCCCCCCCAATTCCGGGACCACCCAAACTCCCACATGGGATCCCTCTTTATGGGACCCCCCCCCTTCATTGCCTCACAAGACACCCTCGCTGCCTCCAGGACCCCAAAATTTCCTCACAAGGCACTCTCCTCCTTTCCGGGACCCCCAAATCCCCTCACTGACCCCCTGAACCCCTCACGGAGCCCCCTGAACCCCTCAGAGAACCCCAAAATCCCCTCACAGACCCCCTTAACCCCTCATGGACACCCCAAATCCCCTCACTGACCCCCCTTAACCCCTCATGGGCACCCCTGAACCCCTCACAGAACCCCAAAATCCCCTCACAGACCCCCTTAACCCCTCACGGACCCCCAAATCCTCTCACAGACGCCCTGAACCCCTCAGAGAACCCCCAAATCCCCTCACGGACCCCCCAAAATCCCCTCACGGACCCCCCAAAATCCCCTCACTGACCCCCTTAACCCCTCATGGACACCCCCCAAATCCCCTCACGGACCCCCCTGAACCCCTCACAGAACCCCAAAATCTCCTCACAGACCCCCCCTAACCCCTCACGGACCCCCCAAATCCCCTCACGGACCCCCCTGAACCCCTCATGGACACCCCCAAAATCCCCTCACGGACCCCCCTGAACCCCTCAGAGACCCCCCCAAATCCCCTCACGGACCCCCCTGAACCCCTCACGGACCCCCCTGAACCCCTCATGGACACCCCCAAATCCCCTCACGGACCCCCCTGAACCCCTCAGAGACCCCCCCAAATCCCCTCACGGACCCCCCTGAACCCCTCACGGACCCCCCTGAACCCCTCATGGACACCCCCCAAATCCCCTCACGGACCCCCCTGAACCCCTCACGGACACCCCCCAACCCCCTCACAGACCCCCTTCCCCCCCCTCGGGTTCCCGGGACCCCCCAAATCCCCCCGGCCGCCCCTCCCGGCCCCGGCCCGGCGCCCCCCGGCCCGCTCACCGCCGACGCGGTACATGTTGGCCGCCATGGCCGCTCGCTCGGCCGCGCTACCCCCGGGCCCGGCCCCGGCCGCGCTTCATCGCCGCTCCCGCCGCCTCCGCGCCGGCACGGCCGGTTCGGAGCCCTTCGGGCACCTCCGGAGAGGCTTCGGGCAGCCCCGGAGACCTTCGGCAACCTCCGGCGAGGCCTCTCGGGCACCTCCGGAGAAAGGTTTGGGCAACTCCGGAGAGGTTCGGCCACCGCCGGATTCGTTCGGCCACCTCCGGCACGGGCTCGGCGCCGCCTCGGGCGCTTCCGGAGCGACCCTCGGCGCTTTTCGGAGGAGCTTCGGCTGGACCTCGGCTCTTTCCGGCACTCCTCGGCTCAACCTCGGCTCTTTCCGTAACGCGCTCGGCGAATTCCGCCCCAACCGGAAAAGCCCCCGAGAAAGGCGGGGAGGAGGAGGAGGGAGGAGGAGGAGGAGGAGGAGGAGGAGGAGGAAGAACCCGCGGCGCTTCCGGGAAGCGGCGGCGATTCCGGCGCGGGAGATAAACAGCGGGGCCCTACCCTGACCCCAAGGCTTTTATTGACGCCTCTCACAGTGCAGCGCGAAAACGCGCCGAGGAGGAGGAGGAGGAGGAGGAAGGGTTTTCCAGGCAACCCCTCGCCCCGCTCTTTGGTCCCAGGAAGGGGAAAAGGGAAGAGGAAGCAGCGAGGAAGAGGAGGAAGCTCGCGGGGGGAGCGCGGCTCAGCTGCCGCCGTCCCCGGGCAGGACCCGCCATTGGAAGACGCTGGTGTCCTTCCCGCCCAGCGACACCAGGTGGCCGTCGTCGTGCGTGAAGCGCACGTTGGTCACGTGGCTGCCGTGCCCGCCGTACACGTGACTGGGCGCCTGGGGGGGGGGGGGGGAAAGGGGGCGGGGACACCTGAGTAGGGTCACGTGATGGGGGGTCAGCCGGTCACGCCCACCTCAGATTGGGGGGGGGCTGGGGGACCACCCCACCTTGGACCCCCAAAATTTGGGGTCTGGGACCCCCCTGATCCCCCAAAATTTGGGTCTGGGACCCCCCTGATCCCCCAAAATTGGGGTCTGGACATACCTGATCCCCCGGAATTGGGGTCTGGACATACCTGATCCCCCGGAATTGGGGTCTGGGACCCCCCTGATCCCCCAAAATTTGGGGTCTGGGACACCCCTGGTCCCGCAAAACTGGGGTCTGGACATCCCTGATCCCCAAAATTGGGGTCTGGACATACCTGATCCCCAAAATTGGGGTCTGGACATACCTGATCCCCCGGAATTGGGGTCTGGGACCCCCCTGATCCCCCCAAAATTTGGGTCTGGGACCCCCCCTGATCCCCCAAAATTGGGGTCTGGACATACCTGATCCCCCGGAATTGGGGTCTGGGACCCCCCTGATCCCCCAAAATTTGGGGTCTGGGACCCCCCTGGTCCCGCAAAACTGGGGTTTGGACATCCCTGGATCCCCAAAATTGGGGTCTGGACATACCTGATCCCCCGGAATTGGGGTCTGGACCCCCCTGATCCCCCAAAATTTGGGTCTGGGACCCCCCTGATCCCCCGGAATTGGGGTCTGGACCCCCCCCGATCCCCCAAAATTTGGGTCTGGGACCCCCCCTGATCCCCCAAACTTTGGGGTCTGGGACCCCCCTGGTCCCGCAAAACTGGGGTTTGGACATCCCTGGATCCCCAAAATTGAGGTCTGGACATACCTGATCCCCCAAAATTGGGGTGTAGGACCCCCCTGATCCCACAAAACTGGGGTCTGGACACCCCTGGTCCCCCAAAATTTGGGTCTGGGACCCTCCCCTCGTCCCCCCAGAGCCCCCCCCAGAGCCCCCCCCAGGACCCCCCCACCCACCTTGGGCCGGGCACAGGGGTACTGGAACAGGTGAACCTTGCAGAAATCGTCGGCCACGGCCACCACGCGCTCGTGGTGCGAGCGGCACAGCGAGTTGATGTCGGTGCCGTCCGAACCGTCCGGCCACACCCCTGCGGGGTCACCGGGGGGGGGGGGGGGAGAGGTCAGGGAGACCCCCAAACCCCCCCGGCCGGGCCCCCCGGAGCCCCCCAGACCCACCGAAGACGTGGAAGCCGAGCACGCAGGTGTACGAGGCCCATTCCCGGTCGCGGCTCTCGAAGCGGTTCCGGAGCAGTTTGCAACCCCCGGCGACATCCCCTGGAGCAGGGAGAGACCCCCCCCCCAAAAAAAAAAAAAAAAAAAAAAAAAAAATTGGGGGGGTTGGGGGCTGGGAGAGGTTCCCCCCAGAATTTGGGGGGGGGGCGGCGGTGGGGAAGGCAGCGAAACCCCCCAAAATCTGGGGTTGGGGGGCGGTGAAATCCCCCCCAAATTCAGGGAGGGGCAGGAAAGGGGAGACCCCCCCTCCCGAAATCCGTGACAGGAGGGAGCAGTGAGAGCCCAAAACTTGGGGGGGTCCCAGTGGGGTAAGAGCCCCCCCTGAGTTCTGGGGGGCGAGAGGGTCCTGGCAGGGTCAGGAGGGTCCCGGCAGGGTCAGGAGGGTCCTGGCAGGGTCAGGGGGTTCCCATTGGGATCAAAAAGGTCCTGGCAGGGTCACTGTCATCTCTGGGGGTCTCAGCAGGATCAGGAGGGTCCTGGAAGGATCGGGAGGGTCCCCGGCAGGGTCAGGAGGGTCTGGGCAGGGTCAGGAAGGTCCTGGCAGGGTCACGAGGGTCCTGGAAGGGTCAGGAGGGTCCTGAGCAGAGTCAGGAATGTCCTGGCAGGGTCAGGAGGGTTCTGGCAGGGTTAGGAGGGTCCTGGCAGGGTCAGGAGGGTCTGGGCAGGGTCACGAGGGTCCTGGAAGGATCAGGAGGGTCCTGGCAGGGTCAGGAGGGTCTGGGCAGGGTCACGAGGGTCCTGGAAGGGTCAGGAGGGTCTGAGCAGGGTCAGGAATGTCCTGGCAGGGTCAGGAGGGTTCTGGCAGGGTCAGGAGGGTCCTGGCAGGGTCAGGAGGGTCTGGGCAGGGTCAGGAAGGTCCTGGCAGGGTCAGGAGGGTCCCAGCAGGGTCGGGAGGGTCCTGGGAGGGTCAGGAAGGTCCTGGCAGGGTCAGGAGGGTCCCGGCAGGGTCAGGAAGGTTCTGGCAGGGTCAGGAGGGTCTGGGCAGTGTCAGGAGGGTCCTGGCAGGATCAGGAGGGTCCTGGCAGGGTTAGGAAGGTCCTGGAAGGGTCAGAAGGGTCTGGGCAGGGTCAGGAGGGTCCTGGCAGGGTCAGGAGGGTCTGGGCAGGGTCAGGAAGGTCCCGGCAGGGTCAGGAGGGTTCTGGCAGGATCAGGAGGGTCCTGGCAGGGTTAGGAAGGTCCTGGCAGGGTCAGAAGGGTCCTGGCAGGGTCAGGAGGGTCTGGGCAGGGTCAGGAGGGTTCTGGCAGGGTCAGGAGGGTCCCGGCAGGGTCAGGAGGGTCCTGGCAGGATCAGGAGGGTCCCGGCAGGGTCAGGAGGGTTCTGGCAGGGTCACGAGGGTCCTGGAAGGGTCAGGAGGGTCCTGGCAGGGTCAGAAGGGTCCTGGCAGGGTCAGGAGAGTCCCATGAGGATAAGGAGGGTCCTGGCAGGATCACGAGGGTCCCGTCGGCCCCAGGGGGAGCCCCCCGAGCCCCCCCGACTCACAGTAGAGGATCTCATAGTCCCCCGAGTTGGACATGATGAACCGCCCGTCCTTGGACCAGTCCAGGTGGGTGATGAAACTCGAGTGACCCTGGGGGCGGGGAGGGGGGTCGCTGGGGGTCCGGGGGGGGTCGGGGACCCCCAGAGCCCCCCCCGAGCCCCCCCCTGAGCCCCCCCCCGAGCCCCCCCTGAGCCCCCGGAGCCCCCCAGGTCTCACCGTGCAGCGGCCGAAGCGGCTGAGCTTGCGGCCGCCCTCGGCCACGCTGTAGATGTAAATGAAATTGTCGTGGGAGCCGATGGCCAGGAAGGTCCCGTCTGGAATTTTGGGGGGACAGCGGGGTTGGGGACAGCACGGGGGACAGCACGGGGGACAGGGAAGGGGGTGGGGACAGTCTGGGGACAGTTTGGGGACAGTTTGGGCTCACCTGGGGAGAACCTCACCACCGAGAGCTGCTCGGTGCTGTCAGAGCCCCCGGCCAGGAGCTGCCGCGTGCCCGTTGTCCAGCACCAGCCACCTGAGGGACACGGGGACACGGGGACATGGGGACACGGGGACAGGGACGGGGGGACATTGGGGACAGGGACAGAGACATTGGGGACACGGGGACATTGGGAACAGGGACGGGGACAGAGACATTGGGGACATGGGGACATTGGGGACACGGGGGACACGGGGACATTGGGGACAGGGACACCAGGACACGGTGGGGACACGGGGACACCAGGACAGGGACATGAAGGGACACGGAGACACGGGAGGGACACCGGGATGGGGGTGGGTGACACCAGCACAGGCTGGGGACACAAAGGACACGGGGAGGTGGGAGGGACACGAGGGGACATGGCGGGACACGGGGGGGACGCCAGGACGGGGGGCACGGGGAGCAAGGACGCTGTCCCCGCGTGTCCCCCGCCTGTCCCCGCGTGTCCCCGCGTCCCGTCACTCACCGCCCCGTCAGCAGCCCCACGGCCACCACGTGTCCCCCGGGGTGGAAGTCGGCGCAGAGCCCGGTGTCCTGGGGGTGGGGAGGGGTCCTGAGGGGGGGGACAAGGGACCCCCCACCCCAGAGCCCCAGATCGGGGCCACCCCCAAACCTGCGCCCCCAGCCCCGATTCGGGGGGTCCCCAGCCCCAGGCTGCAGCCAGGGTCACTTGTCCCCAAACCGGGCTCCCGACCCCCCCAAGCACATCCAGACCCCCCAAATCCAGCTCCTGACCCCCCCAAAGCACATCCCGACCCCCCAAACCGGGCTCCCGACCCCCCAAAGCACATCCCGACCCCCAAATCCAGCTCCTGACCCCCCCAAAACACATCCCGACCCCCAAAGCACATCCCGACCCCCCCAAGCACATCCCGACCCCCCCAAATCCAGCTCCTGACCCCCCAAAGCACATCCCGACCCCCAAAGCACATCCAGACCCCCAAAGCACATCCAGACCCCCCCAAATCCAGCTCCTGACCCCCCAAAGCACATCCCGACCCCCCAAAGCACATCCCGACCTCCCCAAACCAGGCTCCCCGACCCCCCCCAGCACATCCCGACCCCCCCAAACCGGGCTCTCCGACCCCCCAAAGCACATCCAGACCCCCAAATCCAGCTCCCGACCCCCCAAAGCCCATCCCGACCCCCCCAATCGGGCTCCGGCCCCCCGGGGTGCCCCCTCCCCAGTTTCGGGGTCCTCGCCCACCTCCAGCGCCAGGCTCCAGGCCAGCGCGTGCTCCGCCCCGTCCCACAGGCAGAGCTGGCGGTCGTGGCCGCAGGTGAGGAAGCGGCAGCAGGTGGGGTGAGTGGCCAGACCCCAAACCTCGTCCGTGTGGCCCTGGGGGGGGCGGGGGGGGGTCAGCGCCCCGGGCCCCCCCAAGTCTGAGGACACCCCGTGTCCTAAAGCCCCCGGTGCTTTCGAGCTTTCCCCCATTTTTTCTCACGGTCCCCCCAAAATTCCCTTCTCTTTCCTCAAATTTCTCCCCGTTTTCTCCTCCCAAAATCCCCCATTTTGTCCCCAAATTTCCCCCGTTTTCTTCTCCAAAATCCCCATTTGTTTCCCTCAAATTTCCCCCCCATTTTCCCCCAAATTTCCCCCATTTTCTTCTCCAAAATCCCCATTTTTTTCCCCTCAAATTTCCCCCCCATTTTTTCTTCAAATTTCCCCCATCTTCTTCTCCAAAATCCCCACTTTTTTTCCCCAAATCTTACCCATTTTCTCCTCCAAATTCCCCATTTTTTTCCTCAAATTTCCCCCCATTTTCTCCCCCAAAATCCCCACTTTTTTCCCCAAATTTCCCCCATTTTCCCCTCTAAAATTCCCCTTTTTTCCCCCCTAAATTTCCCCCCAATTTTCCCCCCAAATTCCCCCCATTTCCTCCCGAAGCCCACCTGGACGATGGGGGTGAAGCCCGAGCCCAGGGTCCCCCTCAGCAGCGCGTTCCGGGGTGGTCCCGACCAGCAGCTCCTCCCCGGGACCCTCCGCGATCGTCCGGACGGCGCCGAAGCTCTCGGGGAGCTGGGGGACCCCAAAAACCCCATGAACCCCCCAAAAACCCCATGAAACCCCCAAAACCCCATAAAACCCCCCAAACCCACTGAAACCCCCCAAAAACCCCCCATTAAAACCCTCTGAAATGCTCGAGGAGCTGGGAGACCCCAAAAAACCCCCAAATAACCCAAATATCCTGTCGGAAACCCACCCCGAAGCGCCCGGGGAGCTGGGGGATCAAAAATAAAAAAGATTTTTGAGGCACTAAAGGAGATTTTCCGGGTACCCAGGGCGGGTTTTGGGGGCGCTAAAAGCGATTTCTGCCCGCTCGGGGCTGTTTTTAGGGCACGAATGGAGATTTTGGGGGGGTTTTGTGCCCACCTCGACCTCGTGCAGCAGCTGCAGCGCGGGGCTCCAGCTGAGCACCCGGCGGTCCTTGCCCCCGCCGCTGAGCACGGTCCCGTCCCGGCGGCGGCACAGCGCGAACACGCTGCCCTCGTGAGCCCGCGTCTGCTGCCCGATCTGGTACATCTCTGGGGGGACGGAGCGGCCCCGAAACTGCCCCAAATCCACCCAAAAACCGCCCCAAAACTGCCCCAAATCCACCCAAAAACCGGCCCTGAAACTGCCCCAAGTCCACCCAAAAACCGGCCCCGAAACTGCCCCAAATCCACCCAAAAAACGGCCCCGAAAATGCCCCGAATCCACTCAAAAACCGGCCCCGAAACTGCCCCAAATCCACCCAAAAACCGGCCCCGAAACTGCCCCGAATCCACCCAAAAAACGGCCCCGAAACTGCCCCAAATCCACCCAAAAACCGGCCCCGAAACTGCCCCAAATCCACCCAAAAACGGCCCCAAAACTGCCCCAAATCCACCCAAAAAAACGGCCCCGAAACTGCCCCAAATCCACCCAAAAAATGGCCCCGAAACTGCCCCAAATCCACCCAAAAACCGCCCCGAAACTACCCAAAAAACGGCCCCAAAACTGCCCCCAAATCCACCCAAAAACCGGCCCTGAAACTGCCCCAAGTCCCACCCAAAAACCGGCCCCCGAAACTGCCCCAAATCCACCCAAAAAACGGCCCCCGAAACTGCCCCAAATCCACCCAAAAAACCGGCCCCGAAAATGCCCCGAATCCACCCAAAAAACGGCCCCGAAACTGCCCCAAGTCCACCCAAAAAACGGCCCCGAAACTGCCCCAAATCCACCAAAAAAACGGCCCCGAAAATGCCCCGAATCCACCCAAAAAACGGCCCCGAAACTGCCCCAAGTCCACCCAAAAAACGGCCCCGAAACTGCCCCCAAATCCACCCAAAAAACGGCCCCGAAAATGCCCCGAATCCACCCAAAAAACGGCCCCGAAACTGCCCCAAATCCACCCAAAAAACGGCCCCGAAACTGCCCCGAATCCACCAAAAAACGGCCCCCAAAACTGCCCCGAATCCACCCAAAAACCGGCCCCGAAACTGCCCCAAATCCACCCAAAAACCGGCCCCAAAACTGCCCCAAATCCACCCAAAAACCGGCCCCAAAACTGCCCCGAATCCACCCCAAAAACCGGCCCCGAAACTGCCCCAAATCCACCCAAAAACCGGCCCCAAAACTGCCCCAAATCCACCCAAAAACCGGCCCTGAAACTGCCCCAAGTCCACCCAAAAACCGGCCCCGAAACTGCCCCAAATCCACCCAAAAAACGGCCCCGAAACTGCCCCAAATCCACCCAAAAAACCGGCCCCGAAAATGCCCCGAATCCACCCAAAAAACGGCCCCGAAACTGCCCCAAGTCCACCCAAAAAACGGCCCCGAAACTGCCCCAAATCCACCAAAAAAACGGCCCCGAAAATGCCCCCGAATCCACCCAAAAAACGGCCCCGAAAACTGCCCCAAGTCCACCCAAAAAACGGCCCCCGAAACTGCCCCAAATCCACCCCAAAAAACGGCCCCGAAAATGCCCCGAATCCACCCAAAAAACGGCCCCGAAACTGCCCCAAATCCACCCAAAAAACGGCCCCGAAACTGCCCCGAATCCACCAAAAAACGGCCCCAAAACTGCCCCGAATCCACCCAAAAACCGGCCCCGAAACTGCCCCAAATCCACCCAAAAACCGGCCCCAAAAACTGCCCCAAATCCACCCAAAAACCGGCCCCAAAACTGCCCCGAATCCACCCCAAAAACCGGCCCCGAAACTGCCCCAAATCCACCCAAAAACCGGCCCCAAAACTGCCCCAAATCCACCCAAAAACCAGCCCCAAAACTGCCCCAAATCCACCAAAAAAACGGCTCCAAAACTGCCCCAAATCCACCCAAAAACCAGCCCCAAAACTGCCCCAAATCCACCAAAAAACGGCCCCGAAACCGCCCCAAATCCACCAAAAAACCGGCCCCAAAACTGCCCCGAATCCATCCAAAAAACGGCCCCGAAACTGCCCCAAATCCACCCAAAAACCGGCCCCAAAACTGCCCCAAATCCACCCAAAAACCGGCCCCGAAACTGCCCCAAATCCACCCAAAAACGGCCCCGAAACTGCCCCGAATCCACCCAAAAACCGGCCCCCGAAACTGCCCCAAATCCACCCAAAAACGGCCCCGAAACCGCCCCAAACTCCCCCAAACCCCTTAAATCCCCCAACCCCCCCCCGCCCACCTTTCCCCCCTTTTCCCGGCGCCGGCGTCCAGGTGAGGATGTTCCCCTCCAAAAACCCCCTAAAACCATCCCAAATCCCCCCCAAATCCCCCCCAAATCCCCCAAATCCCCCCCAAATCCCCCCCAAATCCCCCCAAACCCCCCCAACCCCCCCCCCGCCCACCTTTCCCCCCTTTTCCCGGCGCCGGCGTCCAGGTGAGGATGTTCCCCTCCGAGTCCCCGGTCAGCACCGCGCCCGCGGCGTCGAAGATGAAGCACTGGATGAACTTGG
>NW_027095394.1:0-19175 GCF_029207755.1 Chamaea fasciata
GGTTGGTGAGGGGGCGTGGCCAGAGCAGTGGGCGGGGTCATACGTGTCGTTATTAGGTTGGGGGCGTGGCCAGAGCGGGGGCACCCCGGCCCGGGGGTCCCGGGGGGTTCCGGGGGGTCCCGGGGGGTCCCGGGGGTCTTTCCGGGCCCGGCACATCCCGGGGGACCCCAGGGGGGATTCGGGGGGATCCTCAGAGCAGCGTCCCGGGGGAACCGGGGAGCAGCGGGGGGCGTCTGCCTTATCGCGGGGGTCCCGGCAGGGTTTGGGGGACCCCCGTGGGGGTAACGCGGCTCCTCCGTGGGGCCGCCGCCACCCCCAAACGGGGGAAACCGGGGCGGGGGGCGCATTGCCAGCGACCCCTCGGCTCCTCCCCGTGATGGGGCGGGGGGGGGGGAGGGCTGGGCTGGGGGCGGACCCCCCCCCAAATCCCCCCCCAAATCCCCCCCCTAACCCCCCCAAACCTTTTCAGCCGCCGCCAAGGCCGGGGCCGCTGCCAAGCGCCGGGCGCCGTTAACCCCTCCGTGCCCGCCGCCCGCCCCCCGGGCCCCCCCCCCAATCACCGGGATCCCCCCCCTCGACGGGGAGAGAGGAACGGGATTAACGGGCCGGGGGCTGCTGGGGCGCGCTCCTCGCGGGGCCCCTCGGGGGGGGGGGGGGGAACGCCGGAGCCCCCCCCCCCTCCCGTCCCCGCCCGTTCTGGCGGGAGCCGCCGGGGGCCGCGGAGCGGGGGGGCAGCCCTAATGGCTTCCAGGCCTCGGCAGCCGCCGAAAATCTGCCGCCGAGCCGAGCCAAAAACCCCCGAAATCGCCCCAAAAGCTTCCCCTGGGCCTCCCCGGGGAGGGGGGGGGTCCAATGGGCTGCAGCCCCCCCCGCAGACCCCCCTCCCCGGGCAGCCGGGGGTCCCGATTTCCCCCTCGGCCGGTGGAACCGGGGCCCCCTGAAGCGGCCCGGCGGGAGGGGCCCCGTTTTGGGGCAGTTTCGCCTGATTTGGGGGATTCTGCGCTTCCCGCGTTTGTCCCGAATTTCCCTCGCCGGGGAGGGGGGGGACACCTGTGTCCCCTCCCCTCGTGTCCCCGGGGCTGGCGGGTGACCCACTGCAGTGGCGTGGCGTGTCGCGGGATGTCGCGACACGGTGCGGGCACGGCGTCGCCCCCTCCCCCGGCCCCGCGCTGGGCTCCATCTGCGGCCGCAGCCGGTGACAGCGACACATCTGGCGCGGGGGGTCCCCGAGCAGCTGGTGGGGACAGTGGGGACACTGTGGGGGGGACACACACACACACACACGGGGGGCGACACGCGCGCGCTGGCGACACGCGGGGACACTCGGGACCGGGACCGCCCGGTGTCCCCACGGTGTCCCCTCCCGGTGCCTGGCGGGGCGGGGGGTTTGTCCCCCCGTGTCACCCCCGCCCCTGCAGGGTGGCAGTGCCACCTCCGCCCCCCTCCCAGCGCGGGGAGGGGACACGGCTGTGCCACCCACGGGGGACACCCCCGGGGACACCCGCGGTCCCCAAAGCCGTGTCCCCCGGTGTCACCCCGCGCTGCCGGGGGCGGCGGAGGCTCCGGCAGCGAAGGGGTGACAGCGGCGGTGGCGGCGGTGCCAGCGCTGGCACCGGGTGGTGACAGATGGCGGAGGGACGCGGCCGCAGCCGGAATGACAGATGAGGCTCCGCCGTCACCGCGGCTGCCATCGCCACTGTCACTGTCACACTGTCACTGCCATCGCCGTGTCACTGCCATCGCTGTGTCACTGTCACCAGTGTCACCCGCACCGCCGTGGCACTGTCACTGTCACTGCCATCACCATGGCACTGTCATCACAGTGTCACAGACACCGTCAGTGTCACCCACACCACCATGGCACTGTCACTGCCATGGCACTGTCATCGCTGTGTCACTGTCACCAGTGTCACCCACATCGCCATGGCACTGTCACTGTCACACTGTCAGTGCCATCACCGTGTCAGTGCCAGTGTCACCCACATCGCCATGGAACTGTCACTGTCACACTGTCAGTGCCATCACCGTGTCAGTGCCAGTGTCACCCGCACCGCCATGGCAGTGTCACTGTCACTGCCATCGCTGTGTCACTGTCACCGCCATCGCTGTGTCACTGTCACCAGTGTCACCCACACCACCATGGCACTGTCACCACTACTGCCATCACCATGGCACTGCCAGCAGCAGTGTCACCCACACCACCATGGCACTGCCATCACCCTGCCATTACCAGTGTCACCTGCACCGCCATGGCACTGGCACTGTCACTGCCACCAGTGTCACCGTCACCAGTGTCACCCACACCACCATGGCACTGTCACTGTCACTGCCATGGCACTGTCATCACTGTGTCACTGTCACCAGTGTCACCCACACCACCATGGCGCTTGTCACCACCCCACGGCACCGTCCCTGTGGCTGTCGCTCTCACTGTCACTGTCGCTGTCACAGTCACTGGACCTGTCAGTGCCTTGGTCACCACGGCGGTCACTGCTGTGTCACCCCCAGCACTGCTGTCACTGTCACCGTCACCTGCGGGGACCCTCAGGGGCTCCCGTGGCGCTGCGGGGTCACAGTGACGGGGGGAGAGGATGCAGAGGGGGTGGCGGCCACCCCATATGTCCCCTCGTATGTCCCAAGTGTCCCTCAAGTGTCCCCCCGTGTCCCCGCGTGTCCCCTCGCGTCCCCCACGCCCCATCCCGACATGGGCGTGGCCTCCGGCACAACGGGCGTGCCACCAAACCGAATGGGCGGTCCCAACCACGAAGGGAGGCGTGTCCTCCGCCACTTGGGCGTGTCCCCGAGGGGGCGCGGCCTCCCCGGGGTGGGCGTGGCCGGCGCGCGCTTCCCGCGGCAAAAGTGCGGCGGGCGCCAACTTCGGGCAAAACTTTCCCCGCGCTCCGCCGGCACCGGGACCCCCGGGACCCCCCCCCCCCGGCAGCCCCCCCGGAGCCCCCCGCCATGCCCCGCCGCGGCTGACACCGCCGCCATGTACTCCCCGTATTGTCTCACCCAGGTACGGCCGGGCCGGGGGGGGCCGGGACCGGGAGGCGCCCGGTAACGGCGGCGCTGGGACGGGGGGAACGGGGGGGGAGGGGGTTGGACCGGTGCCCTTTGGTGCTCGCCGCCATCGGCTGCTGCTCCCCCCCCCAAAAAACGGGGTGTCACGGATGGGGTTGCGTCCCCTCTGCGGTGGCCGCTGCCTCCCCGGGGGCAGCGGGGACCGAGATAGGGCCGGTCCGGTAATGCCGTCCCGGAGCGGCCCCGGTGGGCTCCCCGGTGCGGGGGCTCCCGGTTCTGCCCTCGGTGCGCGGCGGATCTGAGCCCCGGGAGCCTCGGCCCGGTGCCGGCGCTGAGCTCCGGTGTCGCCGGGGTCCCCTCGGGGGGCGCGGGGGGCTCGGAGCGGGACCCCGGGGACGGGACCGCCGGTGCCACGGGGGGGGTTCCGGGCGGGATCCCGGCCCCGGAGCGGGGTTGTGGCGCCGGGATCCGTCAGAGCGCGGCCGGGGAGGATCCGGGGGGCGACTTCGGGGGCGAAACCCGGCGGGGGCACCGAGCCCGGGAGACGCCTCGTTCCGGGGGGGCTTTGGGGCGATCGCGGCGGGCCGTGGGCTCGGGAGGGGGACCCGTGACTCCTCTTTGGGGTGGGGGCACGCGTGGGGAGCAGCAGCACCGAGCGCTGCTCGGGGAGGACCCAAGTCGGGGGGCTGCAGCAGCAGCGCTGGGGGGTCCCTCCGGGGGTCTCCTGCCCCTCCGCGCTGTCCCGGGCTGCCCTCGGTGTCCCCCCCGGCTCGGTTTGCGGGGCTGCCAGGCCCCTCCCGGGCCGTTCCCTGCCCCCCCCCGCCGGCGTTGCCCTTTTCTCCCGCTTTTCGGGGCGGTTTTGGCGGCCGGTTGCGTCTGGGCCGGCGGCCAGCGGGCGCTTCTCGCAGCTTCGGCGCCCGCCCCGCACACGCGTGTGTGCACGAGCCGGCGACACGCCAGCGCACACGCGTGTGCCCCCCCCAAATTCCCCCCCACCCCGCCCCACTCTCCTCCTTGCACACGCGTGTGCGCGCCCCCCGGCCTCGTGTGCGCGCTCCCCTCGTGTGCCGCCCTTTCTCCTCCGCGCCGCCGCCGTTCGCCGCTCCCGGGGCGGGTTTGGGCCGGTGCCACCGGTGGAATTTGGGGCGCTGGGTGGCACCGGGTGTTGTCACGGCCCGCGGGGCGAGCGGGCGCGGGTTGGCCTTGGCGCGGCGGCGGTGTCCTCCCGGTGTCCCCTGGTGTCCCCTGGCAGCGGGTCCGGCCTCCATGGGGACACCTCAGGCTGTCGGTGCCGCGGCTGCTGGCTGGGCCGGGATCCCCTCCTTGTCCCCTGGTGTCCCCTCCGCGTCCCCCGGGGTGTCCCCGTGTCCCCTCCCCGCCGTGCAGAGCCACCTCCCGCTCGCCCCCGGGGCCTCGGGTCACCGCCACCATCCCGGCACCACCGCCGGTGTCACCGCCGTGGGGAGGGGACACCCCCAGCCCTGTCCCAGTGCCCCGGTGGCTGCAGGGGGTGACGGCCAAGCGCGGGCTGGCAGGAGCCGCGCGTGACACACCTGTGACACTCGCACGTGTGAAAAGGCACAGGTGTGACACACGCGTGACAGGGGCGCAGGTGTGACACGTCCGTGCCGGGCTGTGACGTCGAGTGACAGGTGTGACACGCGTGACGAGGACAGGGCCAGCGCGCACACGCGCGTGTCGCCCCTCGGCGCGTCACGGCCGCCGCGCACACGTGGCACACGCGCCTGACGCCCTCAGGTGTGCGTGACACACGCGTGTGCAAGGGCCCGGCGCCCCCCACGCCGTGGCTGATGCAATCGGGGCAGGGGGAGGCACCACCCCCCCTCCCCCCCTGCCGCCACGTGCCGGGGGTGACACTCGTGGAGGACACATCGGGGGGCGACGTGTAGCTCGTGTCACCCCCAAACACGGTCACACGCGGTGCTGCCTCACCCCCGTGTCACTCTGCGGGGCCGAGCCCCCTCCCCGTGTCCCCCCTCGTGTCCCCCCCCCCTCTCCCCGGTCGCTGGCGGCATCAATAATGGAGGAGCCCTTGGCCGGGCCGGGGGGGCCCTGAATTATTGATGGGCCACAAAAAGCTTTCTTGGACGCCGCAGCACCGCGGGGCCCCCCCCCCCGGCCCGGGGCTGGCACGGGGCCACGGCGGCGATGGGGCCGGGGGGCTGCGGGGGGAACGCCCGGACGCCGCGGGCCGGCGCTGCCAAACCGCATCGCTCGGCCCCCGAGCTCTGCGGCACAGCCCGCGGCCACCGCCGCTCCCTCCTTCCCTCCCCGGAACCCCCGGGACCACCCTCCCCCCCCCCTCCCCAGCCCCGGGCACGGCCCGGATGTCGGGGTCCCGGTTGGGGACAAAGCGGGGGGGACGGGGGGGGACGGATGCCCGCCTTCCCCTCGAGCCGCCCGGAGCCGGGATGCTCCACGTGGCTGCGGGCAGGGCAGGGCAGGGCCCGGCGGGCTCTTCCTCCGCGCCTCCACCCACCCCCCAAAATACCAGGGCTCCCCCCCACCCCCGTGAGTGCCACGACCCCCCCCCGCAATGCCCGACAGCCCCCCCCCCCCTCCGGTGCCGGGGTGCCCCCCGAACTCGGCGGGTCTCCCCGTTCTCAGCTGCCTGGGCTCCTGCCAGAACCATCCGGCGCGTTCTCGGCGAGGCCACCTGGACCCAGCCAGGGTCCCCCCCCCCAGCCCAGGACATGGGGGTCCCCCCCCAGACTCCCCGCTCGGGGGTCCAGGACACCCCTGGCTGGCTGCCGCCCCCCTCGGCCGCCCCGCTGCCCCCCTCCCCACGCACGGGAGGGTCTTGGCAGCGGCGGCAGGGGCCGCCGGGGGGATTTTTGGCGGCAATTCCGCCTGTTTCGGGCTGTTTTCTCTCGCGGCGAAGCCGAGGGCCGGGGGGAGCTGGCAGCGGCGCGGGAGGGCGGGCGCTGCCGGGGCCGGGGGGGGGCGGTGGGGGGGGGGGAATGAAGGGGAGGGTTTGGTTGGGGAGGGGGGGATGGTGGGTGGGTTGGTTGGTTGGTTTGTGGCTTTTTTTTTTTTTAATTTTTTTTTTCCTCTCCCTCCTTTTTTTTTTTAAATTTTTTTTTTACATCCCTTTTTTTAATTTTTTTTTACATCCTTTTTTTTTTGTCTTTTTTTTTTTCCTTTTTTTTTTTTCCCTTTTTTTTTTTTTAATTTCTGTTTTTTTTTTTTTTCTGGGCTTTTTCCCTCCCCAATCCGGCGCCGCCCCCCCCCCTTTCCCCAAACCTCCCCCCCCCCCGCCCCTCCAAACCCCCCCTCAGCTTTTCGCCTGGCGCTTTGCCGGGCGCTCGCAGCTGCGGACGCGGCGACGTGGCTTCGCCCGAGACTGCGGCTCCAATGCGGGGCCGGCGCAGCCAATGGCAGCTCCGCGGCACCGCGGCACCGCCGCCGGACCCCGCCTCGGCACCGGGACCCCCGCCCCGACCGCGACCCCCCGGCACGGCCACCGACGGCGGGGCCTGCGCCGAAACCCCGGGCACGAGGCTCCGGATCCTTCCGTGGCCGTGCCGGGGAGGGGTCCCAGGTGTCGGGGAGGGGTCCCGGGTGTCAAGGAGGGGACAGGGTGTCCGGGCGGTGTCACCGGAGCCGGTGGCTCTTTCTCCGTGCCAAGGTTTTGGCGAGGAACCGGGAGGTTCGGGCCGCTGAGCCTCGTCCACCTGAGGCCGCCTGAGTCCCCTCCGTGCCCTCCCTGGGGGTCACTCAGGTGGCCAGGCGGGGTCACTCAGGTGGCCGGGAGGGGTCCTAGGTGACCAGATGGGTCACCCAGGTGGCCAGGGCGAGTCCCAACTGACCAAAGGGGTCACTCAGGTGTCTGGGAAGGGGTCTCAGGTGCACAGAGAGTTCCCAGCTGGTTGGAGGGGTCACCCAGGTGGCCAGAGGGGTCACTCAGGTGTCGAGGAGGGGTCACCCAGGTGGCCAGAGGGGTCACTCAGATGTCCAGGCAGGTCTCAGGTGTCCACAGGGGTCTCAGGTGTCCCAAAACCCACCCTCCACCCTGCCGGGCCTGTGCATCCAGCAGGGAGAAACCCTGGGGCAGGGGCTGCCAACCACCATCCTCAACCCTCCTCCCCCCCCCAAAAAAATTACCCCTCCCCGCTGCGGCTTTGGGTTGAAAACCGCGAGGTTTGGGGCTGGGCGGGAGCCGCTGCCCAGGCCCGTTGCCGAAACGCCCAAATTTTGGTTTCTTTCCTTTGCACAGAGGGATTTAATTACCGGGGGGGGGGGGCGCGGGGGGGGAGATTGTTGGCTCCGAGTGCCGCGTCCGGGATTTTTTGGGGGCAGAAACGTCGGGTTTGGGGCCGTTCCGCGCTGGGGCCGCCACGGGGCCGGGGCGAGCGGCCAAATCCGGGGCCTTTCCCTCGCCGGGGGCGGTGGGGCAGAGCGGGACCCCCGGGAACCCCCCCGGGTGTCCAGAAACGTCCTCGCTCGACCCTTTTTGCACGAGGGGGTTTTTTTTTTGCACTTTTTTTTTTTCCACGAATTTGTTGTTTTTTTTTTTTTTTTACGAGGATTTTTTTTTTTTTTTGCAAGAACGAGGGCTTGGGGTTTTTTTTGCACGAGGGTTTGTTTTTTTTTATTTTTGCACGAGGGGTTTTATTTTTTTTTTGCACGAGGGGTTTTATTTTTTTTTGCACGAGGGTTTTTTTTTTTTTTTACACGAGGTTTCCTTTTCTTTCTCGCACGAGGGCTTTTTTTTTATTTTTTTTTTGCACGAGTTTTTTTTTTCCTTTTTTTTACGAGGTTTTTATTTTTTTTTTTTGCACGAGGGTCTTTTTGCACGAGGGGCCGCAACAGGACCCCCCCCCCCTCCCCTCCCAGCGCTTGGGGGTTGTTTTTTGGGGAGAAATGGCGGAGTTTTGGTTCAGCCCCCCCCCTCCACACCCCCCCCAGCGCGGGGTCCCCCCCGGTGCACGCGCGTTGCACACGCGGGGCGCGCGCGGGGCACACGCGGGGCACACTCGGCCCCCCCCCCCCAGTGGCCACACCCCCTTTCTGCCAAACCACGCCCACCAGGCCACGCCCCCATCGCTCCCGCCCAATGGGAGGGCCGCTCCCCCCGCGCGCTGCGCTCCCATTGGCCGCCGCCGCGCCGGTCCCGGTGCCAAAAAGGGGCCGCGGCGGCTCCGCGCGCTCCGCGCCCGCGGCGGCGGCGGCTCCGGGACCCCCCGACAGAGACACCGCCCCCCCCCCCCCCTCACCGCCCGCCTCCCCAAAATACCGGGACCCTCGGCCCGCACACACACCCCCCGACACCGGCAGGGACACCCCCGCACCGCCCCCGCACCGGGTCACCTCCCGGTAACCGGGACCCCCCGCACCGGGGCACCCCCATCGCCCGGTAACCGGGACCCCCCCCGGCCGCCGCGCTGTCCCGCCAGGCGGGACCCCCGCTCCCCCATCCCGCCGTAACCGGGGTCCCCCCGTAGCTGAGCGGGTTCCCCCCGCGGGGTCCGCACCCCCGGACCCGCTCTCCCCCACCCCCCCCCCCAAATTCCCGGTAGTCCCCGTTAACCCTTTCCCCCCCACGCTCCGTTTGCGCCCCTCCCGGTCCCCGGTGTCGCCCCCCGGTTCCGCCCCGCCGGGGCCCGACTGGCAGCTGCCTACGGCCGGGATGAACCGCCGCGATGGTACGGACGGGACGGGCCGGGAGCGGCGGGGCCGGGCCGGGGACCGGGGACAGGCGGCGGTGGCACCGGGGACCGAGACAGCGGCCGGGGAGCGGGGAACGGAGGCGCCGGCGGTGGGAACGGAGGTGGCACCGGGGACCGCCGGGGACCGAGCTCGGCCGCACCGGGGCCGGGGTTGGCAGCAGGGACCGGCGGCGCCGGGGATGGGGACCGGGGCGGCCGAGCCCCGACGGCAGCGGGAGTGTCACCGGGGCTGTGGTGACACGGGGACCGGGCTGTGGCAGTCCCCGAGACACGGCTGTGGTGACAGCGGGGATGGGGCTGTGAGGACACCGGGAACGGAGCTGCGGTGACACCGGGAATGAGGCTGTGCCAGCACCGGGGTTTGGGCTGCGGGGACACCAGGGATGGGGCTGCGGTGGCACCGGGGATGGAGCTCTGGTGACACCGGGGATGGGGCTGCGGTGGCACCGGGGATGGAGCTGTGGTGACACCGGGGATGGGGCTGCGGTGGCACCGGGGATGGAGCTGTGGTGACACCGGGAATGAGGCTGCGGGGACACCGGGAACGAGGCTATGCCAGCACCGGGGATGGGACTGCGGTGACACCGGGAACGGGGCTGTGGTGACACCGGGGATGGGGCTGCGGGGACACCGGGAATGAGGCAGCGGTGACACCGGGAACGAGGCTATGCCAGCACCGGGGTTGGAGCTGCGGGGACACCGGGAATGAGGCAACGGTGACACCGGGAACGAGGCTATGCCAGCACCAGGGTTGGAGCTGCGGGGACACCGGGAATGGGGCTGCGGTGGCACCGGGGATGGAGCTGCGGTGACACCGGGGATGGAGCTGGGTTGGCACCGGGCATGAGGCCGTGTTGGTGACACCGGGGACAGGGACGGGACTGGGACCAGCTCAGCCGTCCCCGCTGCGGCCACGCGGGAGCCCCGCGGCACCGGGAGCCGCCTCCTGAGCCCGGGAGCCTCCCGGGGGGCACCGGGACCGCGGCTCATCCCCGCGGGGCCGGCACCGCCGGGGTCCCCCTTGGGGTTTCCCCGCGGGGCCACACCTCTGCTCCCCCGGGCACGGGGATGGGGACGGTCCCCTCCCTCCGCGGCCGCCGCCCCAGCCCCGTGCCTGTGGAATTCCCGTGCAGGATGAGTTCCACCCCTTCATCGAGGCGCTGCTGCCCCACGTCCGGGCCTTCTCCTACACCTGGTTCAACCTCCAGGCCCGCAAGCGCAAGTACTTCAAGAAGCACGAGAAGAGGATGTCCAAGGAGGAGGAGCGCGCCGTCAAGGACGAGCTGCTGGGCGAGAAGCCGGAGGTCAAGCAGAAATGGGCCTCGCGCCTCCTGGCCAAGCTGCGCAAGGACATCCGGCCCGAGTGCCGCGAGGACTTCGTGCTGTCCGTCACCGGCAAGAAGGCGCCGTGCTGCGTCCTCTCCAACCCCGACCAGAAGGGCAAGATCCGCCGCATCGACTGCCTGCGCCAGGCCGACAAGGTGTGGCGCCTGGACCTGGTGATGGTCATCCTCTTCAAGGGCGTCCCGCTGGAGAGCACCGACGGCGAGCGCTTGGCCAAGGCGCCCCAGTGCGCCAGCCCGGGGCTCTGCGTGCAGCCCCACCACATCGGCGTCACCATCAAGGAGCTCGACCTCTACCTGGCCTACTTCGTCCACGCGCCAGGTGAGTGACGGGAGCGGCGGCGCGGAACCGGCGCCGAGCCCGCCTGAACCCACCCGAGCCGCGGCTCTGGGGATGGCGCCCACCCCCGAAAGATGTCCCGATGCTTCACGGGGGGGGGTCTACAGGGCCACCCCGAGCCCCTCAGGGGACCCCCGACCCCACCCGGGGCGTCCCCGGGCCGGCCTCGCTCGCACAAAGCCGCGCCGAGTGCCAGCGGCGCGCGCCCGGCGCCGCCTGCCAAGCCCGGAGCGTGCCAGGGTGGGCACCGGGATGGCGCCGGGGCTTGGCAGCACCGGGACGGGGCCGGGAGCCATGCCGGGCACCGGGGGTGGGCGATGCCGCGGGCACCGGGCTGTGCCCGGAGCACCCGCGCCCCTCTGGTGCCCGGGGTGGGGGTCCCGGTGCCGCTCGGGGGGCTGGGGAGGGGTCACAGGGGTGTGGGTG
Organism: Chamaea fasciata; assembly: GCF_029207755.1. Taxonomy (NCBI): domain Eukaryota; kingdom Metazoa; phylum Chordata; class Aves; order Passeriformes; family Sylviidae; genus Chamaea; species Chamaea fasciata. Next base: position 10,821 of record NW_027095394.1, read on the forward strand.
TGGGGTTTGGGGGGTCACAGGGGTGTGAACGCGGGGTTTGGGGGTCACACGCGCGTGAAAACGCCGCCAAAGCTGGGGGCAGGCGTGTGCGCAGGGGGGACACCCCGTGCGTGTGTTTTGGGGGCTCCCCAGCCCAGCCGCTCGGCCCTGCCCGTCGCCCCCGCTGTGCTCAGGGGCAATTTTGGGGCCGGATCGGGGGGGTTCGGGTCCCTCCCGGGTGGGGGTCTCGCTCCTTGCCGGGCGCTGAGGGCGAAGGAAGCGCTTTGAGGGGTTCCTCTCCCGCCCCCCTCCCCAAAACCCCCCTCGGCGCCCTCACGCCAGGCCCAGCAGACACAGGGTGTGGGGGGAAGCCCCCCTCCCCCCCAGGCCCCCCCATTTCCCCCCTCCCCGGCCCAGCTGCCGGGGGCTCCAATCCCCCAAACGCGGCGCTGCCAAAATGGCCCCGGTTGGCACCGTGCCCCCGCCAGCGGCACGAGGCCCCCGCCGGCAGCCCCCGGCCCCGCCGCTCCCCCCACAAACCCCCGGCAGCCCCCCCGCCCCCCCCACGAGCCCCCGAGCCCCCTCCCCACGCCGGGGGCCCTTTGGCTGCCGCGGGCCCGGGGGGGGGGGGGCTCGGTGCCAACCCCCCCCTTTGCGCCGTAAGATGGCGGCGCTTGTTGGCACCCGAAACGCGCTGCGGCACCGCGGCGCCGGGACCCCGCCGGGGTGGGGGGACCCCCCCCCTCCATCATGGCCGGGACCCCCGTGCCGAGGTGTGTGAGAGACCCCCCGCCCCCACCGCGACACCGTCAGGGCCCCCCCAAAACACGCCAAGGCCCGGCCTGGCCCCCCCAGCCCACCTGGCCCTTGGCCCTGGGGGACACGTGGGGACATCGGGGGGTCCTTCCCAGCCGGGGGGGTCCAGGGGAACTTTGGGGGGGGGGGTCTGTAGAGCTGGGGGGGGGACAGGGGGACAGGGTGAGCTGGGGGCTGCAGGCAGGTCTGGGGGGGGGTCGCGGTGTAGCCCTGGGGGTCTCTGAGGTGAGGGGGCGGTTCCAGGTGGGCTGTGGGGGATGCCCAGGTGTTGGTGACCCCCCCCCCCCCGCAGTGTGGGGGACGCAGGTGTGTGTGTGTGTGGGGGGGGAACAACCCGCGGGGGGGTCGGGGGGCGCAGCTGCCCAGCAGCACCTGCCCCCCCCCCCCGTCCCCCCCCCTCGGGTTTGGGGGGGCTCCGGGCTGGGGGGGGCGAGGCAGGATGGGGTGCAGGGACCCCCCCCCCCCCACAGTGGGTCTGGGGGCTGTGGGAGGACCCGGTGTGGGGTGGGTGGTGGGGGGGGGGAGGGGAGGTCCGGCACGTGCCCGCCGCGCGCGCCCCAAAATCCCACCCCAGGCGAGGTCACGACCCCGCGCGTGCCCCAGTGACCCCTGACCCCCCCCACCCCCACCACCCCCGCGGGGTGACACGGCGGGGTCACCACCGGGACGGGGACACGAGGGGGGGGGGTGCTGTCCCCGCTGTCCTCCTGTCCTTCCCCTCCGGGACACCTCAGTGGTGTGTGTGTGGGGGGGGGACACACACAGAGCCCCGCGACCCCCCCGGGGGCATTGGGGGACCCTCCTTGGGGGGGGGGGACACCCATTCCCATGGGTCGGGGGTCCCTGGGGGGTGTTCCCAGGTGTGTGCGGGGGGGGGGGGCAGGACCGGGGGGTGTGTGCGGTGTGTGTGGGGGGGGGGAAACCCCCCGGCGTCCGGGTGCGCCCCCCCCCGTCCCCAAACCCCGCACAGACAATGGGCGCTTTGTTGGCGCTGCCCGCTGGCGGGGGGCCAGCGCATTCCTGGCCCCCGGCCCGGCCCCACGGCGGCCCCCGGCCCCCCCCCCGGCTCAGCCCGGCCCCCCCCCGGCGCGGCCCGGCCCCCTGCCAGCCCTAAACCCCCCCCCCCCCGCCGCCTCTGCGAGCCCCCCCAGCCCCCCCCCCCCAATATCACCCCCATCACCTGGCCCAGGGGTGCGCGGCCACGCGGGGGGGCACCCCCACACCTGGGGAGCTGCCGGGGGGGGGGGGTCCGGCCGGCGGGCCCTCCCCCCCCCTCCCCCCGGGAGGGGCCGCGGGCTCTGGCGAGGTCCCGGCGGGCGCTCACCTCGAACGACCCCGCGGGAACAAGGGGCCCTTGAGCGCCGGCACCGGCGGCGGGGCCGCCCCCACCCGCGGGGTCCCCGGGGGTCGGGGGGGACACGCTGCGGACCGGGGAGGAGGGGGGGGGGGGGACGGTGTCCGCGTTTGACCCCCCCCCGTTTGTTCGTGACCCCCCCCCCCCCAATCCCCCAGATTCGGGACAATCCGACAGCTCGAACCCCCAGGGGGACGCGGACATCAAACCACTGCCCAACGGTGAGTGGCCCCTCCCGCCGTCCCCTTGTCCCCTCCCGGTGTCCCCACGGTCCCCTCAGTGTCCCCTCCTGGTGTCCCCGTGTGCCATCAGTGTCCACTCGTGGTGTCCTCAGCGTCCCCTCTGTCCCCCCGCAGTGCTCACTGTCCCCTCAGTGTCCCCTCCTGGTGTCCCTGTGTCCCCACAGTGTCCCCAAGTGTCCTTAGTGTCCCCCCTGTCCCCCCGTGTCCCGCCAGCCCTGTCACCCCCGCCGTGTCCCCCCAAGTGACCCCGCGATGTCCCCAGGTCACCTGACCTTCCAGGACTGCTTCGTGACGTCGGGGGTCTGGAACGTGACGGAGCTGGTGAGGGTGTCCCAGAGTAAGTGGGGACAGGGGGGACACCGGGGGGACACCGGGGGGACACCGGGGGTGACACAGCTTGGGGTGGCATTAGGGGACACGGGAAAGGGGGTCCTGGGTGGGGGGCACCGGTGAGAGGACACAGCTGGGGGTGACATGAGGGGACACGGGAATGGGGGACACCGGGGGGACACCGGGAGGGGACAGGAGGACGCAGGAGCGATGGTGGTGACTGGGAACGGGGGCGGGGGGGGGGTGACCCTGAGTGTGTCCCCCACGTGTCCCCTGTGTGTGTCCTCCCCCCCAGCCCCCGTGGCCACGGCGTCTGGCCCCAACTTCTCGCTGGCCGACCTGGAGAGCCCGGGGGGCTACTACAACATCAGCCCCGTGGCCCTGGGCCGCCGGCCCCTGGGGCCCCCCACCGCCAGGTACCCCCCAAACCCCCGAGACCCCCCGGCGGCTCCATTTGGGGGGTGCTCCCCCCCCTCCCTCCCCCCAGTTTGGGGGTGTTCCCCTCCCATCTCCCCAGGACACCCCAAGCTTTGGGGTCTGCATGTTCTCCCTTGCCCCCCAGAAGGACCCCCCCGAGACCCTGCAGGGCCCCCTCCCCTCTCGTTTGGCGGTTTAGCGCCCACCCGGCCCCCCCATTTTGGGGTGTTCCCCCCCCCCTCCCCCCTCAGGGACTCCTCAACTCCCCGGGAACCCCAGAACCGGGAACCCCTGGGATTTGGGGGGGGGGGGTCTCCTTTGCGTCCCACGAGCACCTGGGACCCTCAAGGTTTCCCCCCCCCGACCCCTCTGGACACCCGGATCCTATCGGGGGGGTGGGTTGGGACCCCCAAGACTCCCCCCTTGACCCCTCCTGACCCTTTGGTCCTATCGGGGGGGTGGGTTGGGACCCCCAAGACTCCCCCCTTGACCCCTCCTGACCCCTGGGTCCTATCGGGGGGGGTGGGTTGGGACCCCCAAGACTCCCCCCTTGACCCCTCCTGACCCCTGGGTCCTATCGGGGGGGTGGGTTGGGACCCCCAAGACTCCCTCCTTGACCCCTCCTGACCCCTGGGTCCTTTTTTTTGGGGGGGGGGAGGGGCTGGGACCCCCACCGCTTCACGGGGTGACACTGCCGACCCCCGGAGGTGACACCCTTGTCCCCACAGCGGCCCCAAGCGCCCCAAGGCGCTGGACGAGGGGGACCTGGAGGGTCCCGGCGACGACGTCTTCTACCCCGGGCCGGGGCGGTCCCCAGCCCCCGGCAGCAGCCAGGGACCCTGGGGGGGGGGACGTTGACACCGGTGGGTGACACACGGGGGGGGTCAAGGTGGGGGGGGGGGTGGGACACGGAGAGAAGCCCTGGGGACAGATGTGGCCGTAGGAGGGGGACACCAGGGGACATTGGGGGGGACGTTGAGGGGGGGACACCAATGGGGGAGGGGGATCGGGGAGGTTTTGGGGGGCGCGGCGGGGGGGGGGGGGGAGGGTGCTCAGTGCCGGGGGGCACACGGGGACAACTCGCGGGGGTGTGTGTGGGGGTGCTGGGGTCCGGCCGCCCCCCCCCCCCCCAGACCCCCTGCCCCCTCCCCGCCCCCAGGCCCGGCGGCGCTGAAGAAGTCGGGGAAGTTGGATTTCTGCAGCGCCCTGTCCGGGCACGGCGCCGCGCCCCGCATGGCCTTCGGCCACCACCCCCTGCCCGTCCTGGCCGGCGTCCGCCCCGGTGAGACCCCCGGACCCCCCCTCCCCCCCCCCCGGCTCGGGGGTGACCCCGGGGGGGATAGCTGGGTGACCCTGGGCGGGGCGGGGGGGGTGACATGCATCCCTGGGGAGAGCGGGTGGGCTGGCGGGAGGATGACGATGATGAGGAGGAGGAGGATGAGGAGGCTGGAGGGGGGGGGGGGGTCCCCGTGCCCGCCGGGGGAGGGGGGGGGGGGTCCCGTGGCCGCCGGGCGCTGGCGCTGAGGGTCCCTGCAGGCAGCCCGCGGGCCACGGCCTCGGCGCTGCACTTCCCGTCGGGGTCCCTCCTGCCCCAGTCGAGCCCCTACTTCGCCCACCCCACCATCCGCTACCACCACGGGCAGGACTCGCTCAAGGACTTCGTGCAGTTCGTCTGCGCCGACGGCGCCGCCCAGGGCCCCCAGGTGCGGCGGGGACGGGCCCGGGGGTCGCGGGGGGGGACACGCGGGGACAAACCGGGACGCCCCGTCGAGGGAGGAGGGGGGGGGGAAGAGCCCCGGAAAAAGGGGCGGGGCCTGGCTCAGAACGAGGTGAAAGGGGCGGGGCCGCGCTGCCTCCCCTCCTCCCCGGATGCAAATGAGGGTGAGGAGGTGGGGGGCCGTGTATGCAAATGAGGTTGCTGTAGGAGGGCCAATGGGTGTACGCGATGCAAATGAGGCCGGAGGGGCGGTGCCTGTATGCAAATGCGCCACAAGGGGCGGGGTCTGTTATGCAAATGAGCACAGGTGGCCGCGCTGGATGCGGTGACGGGGACACCCCCCCCCCAAAAAAAAAAAAGAAAAAAAACAACTCCAATCTGGGGACCCCCAACGTGGGGTACACGCCCCGCCCGGGGTCCCCCCACCTGGGGACCTCCCACCTGGGGACCCCGCGCTTGGGGAACCCCCACCGGGGACCTCCCACCTGGGGGATCCCCACGTAGGACCCACCCCCCCAACGTGGAACCCCCACTTGAGGAGCCCCCCCCAGGCGCACCTGTGTCAGGTGCGAGGGGGGCCGCAGGTCCCCTCCCCCGACCCGGCCCCTCCCGTGCCACGCCCCCCCGCCCCGCCCAGCCCCGGGGGGTCCCGGGGGTCCCGTCACCGTGTTCTCGTTGCAGCCGTGCGGGGCGCAAGGCCGGGCCGGGGGGGCTGCGGGGGCCCCCCTGGCCCGACCCCTGCCCCTGCCCCCGCCGGAGCCCAAAGCCCCCAGCGGCCCCCCGGGCGGAGCCCCCGCCGCACCCCGTAAGTGCCCCCCCCCCGCGCCCCCCTGCGCCCCCCCGGCACCCCCCGGCACCCCACGGCACCCCCCGGCACCCCCCGGCACCCCACGGCACCCACCGCGCCCGCAGCCGGGCCCTGGCCGTGGGGGGCGGGGGGGCAGGGGGGGCCCGCCGGGGGAGGGGCGCAGCTGCGGGGGGGGGCAGAGAAAGGGGGTGCAGGCAGGTGTGCAAGGGGGGTGCCCAGGTGTGGGGTGCAGGTGTGCCCGAGGTGTGGGGTGGAGGTGCTCAGATTGGGGGTACAAGTGCCCAGGTGTGGGGTGCGGAGCAGTGGGGTGTAGGTGGCCCAGGTGTGAGCGGCACCCAGCTGTGGGGTGCAGGTACCCAGCTGTGGGGTATAGGTCTCCCAGCTGTGGGGCGCACCCAGATGTGGGGTGCAGGTACCCAGCTGTGGGGTGCAGGTCTCCCAGCTGTGGGGCGCACCCAGATGTGGGGTGCAGGTACTCAGCTGTGGGGTGCAGGTACCCAGCTGTGGGGTGCAGGTACCCAGCTGTGGGGTACAGGTCTCCCAGCTGCGGGGCGCACCCAGATGTGGGGTGCAGGTCTCCAGGAGTGGGGTGCAGGTGTGCCCAGATGTGGGGTGCAGAGCGGTGGGGTGCAGGTGCCCAGCTGTGGGGCAGCACCCAGATGTGGGGTGCAGGTGCTCGGATGTGGGTGCAGATGCCCAAATGTGCGGTGCAGGTGTTGTTGTCCAGATGCGGGGTGCAGGTGTGCCCAAGGTGTGGCTGCAGGTGCCCAGATGTGGGGGGCAGGTGCCCAGATGTGGGGTGCACAGCAGTGGGGGTGCAGGTACCCAGGAGGGGGCGCACCCAGCTGTGGGGTGCAGGTACCCAGGAGTGGGGTACAGGTGCCCAGATGTGCGGTGCACAGCAGTAGGGGCGCAGATACCCAGGTGTGGGCGCATCCAGGTGTGAGTGCAGGTGCCCAGATGTGGGGTACAGGTCTCCAGGAGAGTGGTACAGGTGCCCAGATGTGGGGTGCAGGTACCCGGCTGTGGGCACAGCTCTGGCCTGCAGGTGACACCTGGGGACCTCGTGGCTGGTGCCAGCAGCCACCCCGGGGTGACCCGGCACTGGGTGACACCTGTGCCCCAGGTGGTCTCGGGGGGCCCCTGGGGCAGGTGACAGGACTGGGGGTGCAGCAGGTGCCAGGGGCTGCCTGGGGAGGACCCCGAGGTGTCCCCACCACAGGTGACAGAGTGACCCAGGTGCCAGGGCTGCACAGGAGCTCCCTGATGTGCCCCCAGGACAGGAGCCAGGTGTTCCCCAGGTGTCTCCAGGTGTACTCCAGGTGCTCCCCCAGGTGACCAGGGCTGCCCAGAGGGTCTCCCCGGGGACAGGTGACAGGAGCCAGGGGGCGGCAGCAGCAGGTGGTGACGGGGGTGCCCCAGGTGACAGGTGCCCCCGCCCGGCCCGGCTGCCCGTGCATCATCACCTGCATCGTCATCGCTGTCACCTGCCCGGCGCCTCATCCCGCCCCCCGCCCATTCCAGCCCGGTTCCTTCGCCATTTTCTCTCCTTTTTACCCCATTTTCGCTCCCGGGGGGGGGGGGGGGGTGGGCGGGTTGTGGGTTGGGGCGGCGGGGGGCTGGGAGGGGAGCGATCCTGGACCCGGAACTCCACCGAGGACAGGTGACAACACCTGGATGTCCCTTCCTGCCCCACTCTCGGGGTGGGGACACACACCTGGGAAGGTTTGGGGCTGCGGGGTGTGTGTGTGGGGGGGGTCCGCACAGGTAAGTACCGGGGTGGGGAGGAGGGTTCGGGGGGGTGTGTCCTCACACCTGCCCGGGCTCCGCACACCTGTGGGGGGGTCCTGTCCCCCCCCCCGCGGGGCGGTGCCGGGCTGAGCCCGCTCTCCCCGCAGCATTCGCAGCGTCAGGCGCCGCCGCTGCCCCCCGCCTTGTCGGCCTCGGACCCCGCGACGGCAACTTTCTGACCCTCCCCCAGCAGCAGGTACGGCCCCTCCCACCCCCCGACACACCTGGGACCCCCCCTTGGGCACCTGGACCTCCCCCTTGGGCACCCGGACCCCCCCCCCCCCCCCCGCACACCTGGGGTCTCTCCCCATAGAGGGACACTCGAATCGCCCCCTTGGACACCTGGGGGGGACACCTGAGACACCCCCCCCCGCATATCTCAGTGTCCTCCAGGACACCTGAGACCTCTCCCGGACACCTGGGTGTCCCCATTGGACCCCTGGGTGCCCCCCCTCATACCTGGGCACCCCGCAACACACACCTGGGTGTCCCTGTTGGACCCCTGGGTGCCTCTCCCACACCTGAGGTCCCCGGACACACCTGGGTGTCCCCCCCACACACCTGAGCCCCCCCCCCCGCACACCTGGGTGTCCCCCCACGCCCACCGGAGTCCCCCCGCGGGCCACGCCCCCCGCGATGACATCAGCGCGGGGGACAAAGAGGGGCGTGGCCAAGCCGTCCCAGCGGGGCCGCCATTGGCCCCCCCGGCTGGGTGGCACGAGGCCCGATTGGCTGCCTGCCCTGCGGCGCCGAGCGCTGATTGGCTGGCGCGGGCGCGGGACCGCGGCGGGGCTCGGAGCCAATAGGACGCGGCGGAGGGGGGGGGGAACCAGGGCTGGCAGCCAATGGGGGCTCTCGGCGGGCCAAGCAGAGCGGAGCCTGATTGGCTGGCACCGCCAGG
>NW_027095395.1:0-19021 GCF_029207755.1 Chamaea fasciata
ATGGGGGGAAAAAAAAAACCACCTGGAAAAAGCTGAACCTGGGGGAGGGGAGGGTTAATTAAAGCAGCTCATTAAGGATTCATTAGGGGAGGGTTTAATTAAAGTGGGGAGGGGGAGACAGGGAGGGAAAAAATGGGAAAAAAGGGGAATAAAAAGGGAGGAAAATGGGAATAAAAAGGGAGAAAATTGGGAATAAAATGGGAATTAAATGAGGAAATGAAAGGGGGAAATTGGGAAGAAAAAGGGGAATAAAATGGGAATAAATGGAGAAAAAACGGGAAGAAAAGGGAGGAAAAATGGGAATAAAAAGGGAGAAAATTTGGAAAAAAATGGGAAGGGGAGGAAAAATGGGAATAAAAGGGAGGAAATAAAAGGAAAAATGGGGAATGAAAAGGGGAATAAAATGGGAACACAAAGGGGAAATAAAAGGGGAAAATTAGGAATAAAAGGGGGGAAATGGGAATAAAAAATGGGAATAAAAGGGGAAAATTGAGAGTAAAATGGGAAAAAAGTTGGAATAAAAGAGGGGAAAAATGGGAATAAAAAATGGGAATGAAAGGGGAGAAAATTGGGAATAAATGGGGAGGAAATTGGGAATTAAGGGGGAAGAAAAGGGGGAAAAGGGAGGGAGAAAGGGGGGAAAAAAATGAAGGAAAATTGGAATAAAAAGGAGAATAAAAATGGAGATTTCCCCAAATCCCCAAAGCTCCAGGATGGGGAAAAACCCGAAAACACTCCTAAAAAAAAAAACCCAAAACCTGGGAAAAAACCCCAAAAATCAGGAAAAGAACCTCAAAAATCAGGAAAAAACCTCAAAAATCAGGAAAAGAACCTCAAAAATCAGGAAAAACCCTCAAAAATCAGGAAAAAAACCCCCAAAATCAGGGAAAAAAACCCCCAAAATTCAGGAAATCCTGGAGTTTGAACCCAAAATTCCGGATCTTTAACCCAAAATTCGGATTTTTCACCCCAAGAAGGGCCAAAATTCCCACTTTCAACTCAGGAATGACGAAAATTCCAGAGTTTTAACCCAAAATTCCGGCTTTGAAACCTCCAAACCTCTGGAGAACTCCCTGAAAATCCCACGAGAAGCTTCAAACCCCCGGGAAAAGAAAAACCCATAAAAATTTCCTTAAAAGCCCCAAAAACTGTGGGAAAAAAAAAAAAACAACAACCAAAAAAAGCCGGAAAAACCCCCCAAAAAATCTGGGAAGAACCACAAAAAAAAAAAAAACCCAAAAAGTCAGGAAAAAACTGCAGGAAAAGCCTCAAAACCCGGGAAAACGCCCTGAAAATTCCAGGAAAAACCTCAAAAATCTTGGAAAAAAAACTCCCAAAAACCAACCAAAGTAAAATTGTGGGAAAAAAATCCGTAAGAAGCCCCAAAATCCGGGAAAACGGAATAAAAAAGTGGGAAGGAGTCGGAGGAGGGAGAGGCCGGGAGAGGCTCCAGGGCTCCGTCCCGCCCCAATTCCCGGGAATTCTCACTTCCAAGCCGTCCCAGAGGAGTCGCCTCCTCCCTTTCCCTGCTTTTGGGTTTCTTCCCAGAGTTAAGGGGCAGGTGCTGGGAAAGGGGCCCCGGGGAGGGGAAAATTCCGGGGAAAAACAACCAAAAACAACCCAAAAACAACCCAAAAAAAACCCAAAAAAAAGGGAGAAAATTCCATGGAAAAGGGGGAGAAAATTCCACGGAAAAATCCCTTTGGGAATGAATCGGGGGTTTTTAATGGAGGGAAATGGGGAAAAGAATGGGGGGAGAATTCCGTAAAGAGGTGAGGATGGGGAAAAAAATGGGGAGAAATGGGGAAAATGGGGAGAAATGGGGAAAATGGGGAAAAATGGGGAAAAATGGGGAAAAATGGGGAGAAATGGGGAAAAATGGGGGGAAATGGGGAAAAATGGGGAAAAATGGGGAAAAATGGGGAAAAATGGGGAAAAATGGGGAAAAATGGGGAGAAATGGGGAAAAATGGGGAGAAATGGGGAAAAATGGGGAAAATGGGGAAAAATGGGGAAAAAATGGGGAGAAATGGGGAAAAATGGGGAGAAATGGGGAAAAAATGGGGAGAAATGGGGAAAAATGGGGAGAAATGGGGAAAAAATGGGGAGAAATGGGGAGAAATGGGGAGAAATGGGGAAAAATGGGGAGAAATGGGGAAAAAATGGGGAGAAATGGGGAAAAATGGGGAAAAATGGGGAAAAAATGGGGGAAAAATGGGGGAAAAATGGGGAAAAATGGGGAAAAATGGGGAAAAAATGGGGAAAAAATGGGGAGAAATGGGGAAAAAATGGGGAGAAATGGGGAAAATGGGGAGAAATGGGGAAAATGGGGAAAAATGGGGAAAAAATGGGGAAAAAATGGGGAGAAATGGGGAAAATGGGGAAAAATGGGGGAAAAACCTCGGGAAGAATGGGGGGATGGCGTTGGGAAACGGAGGGAAAGGCAGGGAAAAAATGGGGAAAACAGCTCCGAGAAATGGGGGAAAATGGGGAAAAATGGGGAAAAAATCAGAAAAAAATGGGAAAAAAATCAGAAAAAAATGGGGGGAAATGGGGAAAAAATGGGGGAAAGTGGGGAAAAAATGGGGAAAAATGGGGGAAAAATCAAAAAAAAATGGGGGAAAATGAGGAAAGAAATGGGGAAAAAATCAGAAAAAAATGGGGGAAAAATCAGAAAAAATCAGAAAAAAATGGGAAAAAATCAGAAAAAAATGGGAAAGAAATGGGGGAAAAAATGGGAAAAAAATGGGGGAAAAATCAGAAAAAAATCAGAAAAAAATCAGAAAAAAATGGGAGAAAATGGGAAAAAATGGGAAAAAAAATCAGAAAAAAATGGGAGAAAAATCAGAAAAAAATGGGAAAAAAATCAGGAAAAAATGGGGGAAAATGGGAAAAAATGGGGAAAAAATGGGGAAAAAAATCAGAAAAAAATGGGGGAAAATGGAGAAAAAATGGGGAAAAAATCAGAAAAAAATGGGAAAAAAATTAGAAAAAAAATGGGAAAAAATCAGAAAAAATCAGAAAAAATCAGAAAAAAATCAGAAAAAATGGGAAAAAATGGGGAAAAATCAGAAAAAAATGGGAAAAAAATCAGAAAAAAATGGGGGAAAATGGGGAAAAAATGGGGAAAAAATGGGGAAAAAATGGGAAAAAAAATCAGAAAAAAATGGGGGAAAATGGGGAAAAAATGGGGAAAAAATCAGAAAAAAATGGAGAAAATCAGAAAAAAATGGGGGAAAAATCAGAAAAAAAATTAGAAAAAAATCGGAAAAAAATCAGAAAAAATCAGAAAAAAATTGAGAAAATGGGGAAAAAATGGGGAAAAAATCAGAAAAAAATCAGAAAAAATGGGGGAAAAATGGGAAAAAATGGGGAAAAAATGGGAAAAAATGGGGAAAAAAATCAGAAAAAAATGGGAGAAAAATCAGAAAAAAATGGGGGAAAAAATCAGAAAAAAATCAGAAAAAAATCAGAAAAAAGGGGGAAAATGGGAAAAAATGGGGGGAAAAAAATCAGAAAAAATCAGAAAAAAATCAGAAAAAAATGGGGAAAAAATGGGGAAAAAATCAGAAAAAAATCGGAAAAAAATCAGAAAAAAATCAGAAAAAATGGGGGAAAAATGGGAAAAAATGGGGAAAAAATTGGGAAAAAAATCGGGAAAAAATGGGAAAAAATTGGGAAAAAAATCAGAAAAAAATGGGAGAAAAATCAGAAAAAAATGGGAAAAAAATCAGGAAAAAATGGGGGAAAATGGGAAAAAATGGAGAAAAAATGGGGAAAAAATCAGAAAAAAATGGGGGAAAATGGGGGAAAATGGGGAAAAAATCAGAAAAAAATGGGGGGAAATGGGGAAAAAATGGGGAAAAAATCCGAAAAAAATGGGAAAAAAATCAGAAAAAAATGGGAAAAAAATCGGAAAAAAATCAGAAAAAAATCAGAAAAAAATCGGAAAAAATCAGAAAAAAATCAGAAAAAAATCGGAAAAAAATCAGAAAAAAAACAGAAAAAAATCAGAAAAAATGGGAAAAAAATGGGGAAAAAATCAGAAAAAAATGGGGAAAAAAATGAGAAAGAAATGGGAAAGCGACGGGGAAACACGGGGCGGGCGGCGGGCGGCGGGCGCGGCACTCACCTGCGGTAGTCGGGGCGGCAGTAGAGGCGGCGGCGGCGGCAGAAGCAGCTGCCCCGCAGCGGCCGCGCGCACTCGCAGCAGCGCAGGCAGCGCTCGTGCCACGGCCGCTCGTTCACGCGCAGCAGGAAGCGATCCCGGATGCCGCCGCCGCAGCCCGCGCACAGCAACGGGATGGAGCCTGGAATCGGGAGGGGAAAAATGGGATCGGGCATCGGGATAACGGGATCGGGCATCGGGATAATGGGATCAGTCACTGGGATAACGGGAGAGGGGCGGCAGGAAGCGATCCCGGATGCCGCCGCCGCAGCCCGCGCACAGCAACGGGATGGAGCCTGGGATCGGGAGGGGAAAAATGGGATCAGCCATCGGGATAACGGGATCGGGCATCGGGATAACGGGATCGGGCATCGGGATAACGGGATCGGGCATCGGGATAACGGGATCGGGCATCGGGATAATGGGATCGGGCATCGGGATAACGGGATCGGGCATCGGGATAACGGGATCAGGCATCGGGATAATGGGGAAAAAATGGGATCAGGCATCGGGATAACGGGATCGGGCATCGGGATAATGGGATCAGGCATCGGGATAATGGGATCGGGCATCGGGATAACGGGATCAGGCATCGGGATAACGGGATCAGGCATCGGGATAACGGGATCAGGCATCGGGATAATGGGATCGGGCATCGGGATAACGGGATCAGGCATCGGGATAACGGGATCAGGCATCGGGATAATGGGGAAAAAATGGGATCAATCCTGGGGACAATGGGATCGGTCCTCGGGATCAATCCTGGGGATAATGGGATCAATCATCGGGATCAGTCCTGGGGATCAATCCTGGGGATAATGGGATCAATCATCGGGATCAGTCCTGGGGATCAATCCTGGGGATAATGGGATCAATCATGGGGATCAGTCCTGGGGATAACGGGAGCGGGGCGGCAGGAAGCGATCCCGGATGCCGCCGCCGCAGCCCGCACACAGCAACGGGAATTCCTGGGATTCCTGCCCGGGAATCTGGGGGAATAACGGGGAAAATGGGGGGAAAAAAGGAGAATGAATAATGGGAATGATGGGGGGAAATGGGGATAAATAATGGGAATAAATAATGGGAATAAATAATGGGAATAAATAATGGGAATAAATAATGGGAATAATGGGAATAAAAAACGGGAATAATGGGGGAAAAATGGGAATAAATAATGGGAATAAATAATGGGAATAATGGGGGAAAATGGGAATAAATAATGGGAATAATGGGAATAAATAATGGGAATAATGGGGGAAAAATGGGAATAAATAATGGAAATAAATAATGGGAATAAATAATGGGAATAATGGGGATAAATAATGGGAATAATGGGAATAAATAATGGGAATAATGGGGATAAATAATGGGAATAATGGGAATAAATAATGGGAATAATGGGGATAAATAATGGGAAAAATGGGGATAAATAATGGGAATAATGGGGATAAATAATGGGAATAATGGGGATAAATAATGGGAAAAATGGGGATAAATAATGGGAAAAATGGGGATAAATCATAGGGATATTGGAGAAAGAATTGGAATAAATAATGAGAATAATGGGAGTGGGGGGGTGGGAGGGATACAGGGGGAAAGCTGGGGGGGATGGGAGGATTTGGGGAAAAAATAGGAAAATTTGGGAGAAAATGAGGAAAAATTGGGGGGGAATGGGAGGATTTGGGAGAAATGTGGAGGAATTTCTGGGAAATTGGAGGGAATTTGGGGAAAAATGGGAGAATTTGGGGGGAAAAAGAAAAAAAGGAGAAATCTGTGGGGGAACAATGGGGAAAACCAGGAAGAAAAGGGGTGGGGGGAAAAAAAAAAAGGGAAATTCCACGAGCAGCTCCCAAAAATCCAGAGGAATTCCAGGATGGGGCACAGGGGAAAAAAAAATTCCATTAAAAAAAGGGAATTTGGGGAATTTTGGGGATTTGGGGGGAAAGGTCTTGAGGGGTTTGAGGCTTTTTTTTTTTTTTCCCGCCGAAGATTTTTTGGGAATTTGGGGGTTTTTTTTTTCCCTTTGTTTTTTATCCCGACTTTGATCTCTGGCAGCTCCTCAAAGGGAAAGGGAGGGAGGGAAAAATTCCAATTTTTTCTGTTTTTTTTTTTCCTGGCAGAACCTCCTTCTCCTCCTCCTCATTCCTGGTTTTTTTCTTTTGTTTTTCCACCCAAATCCCAAGAAAAATCCGGCTCTGGATCTCAGGTTATTCCTGGTGTTTTTCCCAGTGTTATTCCCATTGTTTTTTTTTCCCCCCCCCCGATATTCCCGGGATTTTTCCAAGCGTTATTCCAGCATTCCCAGTATTTTTCCTGGAATTCCCAGTGTCATTCCCGGTGTTTGTTCCCGGCCTCATTCCCGGTATTTTTCCCGCTATTCCCAGTGGTTTTCCAGGTGTTATTCCCGGGGTTCATCCCATTTTTTTTTTTCCCAATATTCCCTGCATTTTTCCCAGTTTTTCCCCCGGTATTCCCGGTGTTTTCCCTGATGTTGTCCCCAGTGTTTTTCCTGTATTTCCCCCCGGAATTCCCCTCGTTATTCCCAGGGTTTTTCCTGGTGCTTTTCCCAGCGTTTTTCCCGGTGTTTTCCCTGGTATTCCCGGTGGTTTTCCCGTTTCTTTTCCCCCTTTTTTCCCCCCAGTATTCCCGGCGTTTTTCCCGGCGTTTTTCCCGGAATTCCCGGGGTTTTCCCGGGGTTTTCCCGGGGTTTTCCCGGCACTCACCGGTTCCCGTTCCCGGCGTTTTCTGCTCCCGGCAGGACGGAGCCTCCTCCGGCTTCATCCCAGCGCCTCAGGGGGACAGGGAAGGGGGAAAAAAACCGGGAAAAAACCGGGAAAAAACCGGGATGGGAGCGGGGAAAAACCGGGAAAAAAACGGGGAAAAAACCGGGATGGGAGCGAGGAAAAACCGGGAAAAAACCGGGATGGGAGCGAGGAAAAACCGGGAAAAAAACGGGGAAAAAACTGGGATGGGAGAGGGGAAAAACCGGGAAAAAAACAGGATGGGAAAAGAGGAAAAAACAGGGGGAAAAAAGGGGAAAAAACTGGGATGGGAGCGGGGAAAAACCGGGAAAAAACCGGGGAAAAAACCGGGATGGGAGCGGGGAAAAACCGGGAAAAAAACAGGATGGGAAAAGAGGAAAAAACAGGGGGAAAAAAGGGGAAAAAACCGGGAAAAAAACTGGGATGGGAGCGGGGAAAAACCGGGAAAAAAACGGGGAAAAAACCGGGATGGGAGAGGGGAAAAATGGGAAAAAACTGGGATGGGAGCAGGGAAAACCGGGAAAAAAACGGGGAAAAAACAGGATGGGAGCGGGGAAAAACCGGGAAAAAAACCGGGGAAGAGCCCGGGATGGGAGCGGGGAAAAACCGGGAAACCAGCGGGAATGGGAGCGGGAGAAAACCGGGATTGGAGCGGGGAGAAAACCGGGAAAAACCGGGAATGGAGAGAGGGAAAAATCGGGAGACCAGCGGGATGGGAGCGGGAGAAAACCGGGATTGGAGAGGGGGAAAAACCGGGAAACCAGCGGGATGGGAGCGGGAGAAAAAACCGGGAATGGAGAGGGGGAAAAACCGGGAAACCAGCGGGATGGGAGCGGGAGGAGCCGCGGGGGAGAAGCGGGAGGAGAGAGCGGGATGGGAGCGGGGAAAAACCGGGAATGGAGAAGGGAAGGAGCGGGGAAACCGGGAATGGGAGCGGGAGAAAAAACCGGGATTGGAATGGGAGAAACCGGGAAAAACCGGGAATGGGAGCGGGAGAAAAAACCGGGATTGGAATGGGAGAAACCGGGAAAAACCGGGAATGGGAGCGGGAGAAAAAACCGGGATTGGAATGGGAGAAACCGGGAAAAACCGGGAATGGAGAGGGGGAAAAACCGGGAAAAGCCGGGATTGCAGAGGGGGAAAAACCGGGAAAAGCCGGGATTGCAGAGGGGCAAAAAAACCCCGGGAATTCCAGCCGGAAAATTGGGAACTCTGCCCCGACACCCGGGAATTCCGACTCCAAAATCGGGAGTTTTAACGCAGAAACTGGGAATTGGACCCCAAAAAGCTGGGAATTCTGCTCGAAAATCTGGGAATTCTGCTCGAAAATCTGGGAAATCTGGTCAAAAACTGGGAATTCTGCGCTAAAAACTGGGAATTCTGCTCTAAAACTGGGAATTCTAACTCAAAAATTGGGAATTACAACCTGGAAGTGGGAATTCCACCCCAAAAACCGGGATCCGCCCCCAGTCTCCGCCTTTTCCCGGGAAATTTGGGGGAATTCTGGGATCCAGAGGGAATCGGGGAAACGGGGAGGACGAAATTCCCGAAATTCCCCAAATTCCCGAATTCCTGCGGGATCCTAAACCCATCCTGAATCCCCAAGCCCCAAATCCCGGGAATTTTCCCCTGGGAATCCAAATGGGACAGGGAAAAGTTCAGGAAAAGTCCGGGGAAAATCGGGAAGGATCTGGGAAAATTCCGGAAAAATCCCAGGAAATGGAGGAAAAATCCAAGAAAAACCCAGGGAAAATGTGGGAAAATTGGGGGGAAATCTGGGAAAAATCAGGAAAAATCCGGGAAAATCAGGGGAAAACAAAAATCTGAGGAAAACTGGTGAAAAACCTGGGAAAAACTGGGCAAAAGGCGGGAAAATTCGGGGAAAATCCGGGGAAATTTTGGGGATTTCGGGCCGGAATTTGGGGATTTGGGGCTGGAATTTTGGGGATTTTGGGGCTGGAATTTTGGGGATTTTGGGCTGGAATTTTGGGGATTTTGGGGCCGGAATTTTGAGGATTTTGGGGCTGGAATTTTGGGGATTTTGGGGCCGGAATTTTGGGGATTTTGGGGCCGGAATTTTGGGGATTTTGGGGCTGGAATTTTGGGGATTTTGGGGCCGGAATTTTGGGGATTTTGGGGCTGGAATTTTGGGGATTTTGAGGCTGGAATTTTGGGGATTTTGGGGCTGGAATTTTGGGGATTTTGGGCTGGAATTTTGGGGATTTTGGGGCCGGAATTTTTCGGGATTTGGGGCTGGAATTTTTCGGGATTTGGGGCTGGAATTTTGGGGATTTTGGGGGTGATCTCACCTCAGGGTCAGGCTCAGGTCAACGGCCGGGAACGAGCGGAGCCGCGCGGGGAGAGCTGAACTGCCTGGGAATAAATGGGATAAAACATGGGAAAAATGGGATCAAATGGGGACAAAATGGGATCAAATGGGGAAAACTAGGAAAAAATTGGGGGAAAACGGGGTTAAACAGGGAAAAAACCAGGATTAAACAGCATGAAACAGGGAAAAAACGGGATAAAATGGGATAAAATGGGATTAAACACGGGAAAAATGGGGGGAGAATGGGATTAAATGGGGAAAACCAGGAAAAAACTGGGGGGAAACGAGGGAAAATGGGATTAAATAGGGAAAAAAATGGGGAAAACAGGACAGAGCAGGGAGAAATGGGGGAAAATGCAGAGAAAAATCCAAGGAAAGTGCTGGGGAGATCCGGGAAAATGCAGGGGGAAAAAAAAGGGAAAAATTCAAGGAAAATTCAGGGGAAATCCAGGAAAATGGAGGGGAAATCTGGGGAAAAAAAAAAAATAATAAAAAAAAAAAAACACAAAAAAACAGGGGAAAAAATCTCAAGGAAAATTCAGGGAAATCCAAGGAAAATTCAGGGGAAATCCAAAGAAAATTCAGGGAAAATCCAAAGAAAATTCAGGGGAAATCCAAGGAAAATTCAGGGAAATTCAGGGGAAATCCAGGGAAAATTCGGGAAAATTCAGGGGAAATCCAAGGAAAATTCAGGGGAAATCCAAGGAAAATTCAGGGAAATTCAGGGGAAATCCAGGGAAAATTCGGGAAAATTCAGGGGAAATCCAAGGGAAATTCAGGGGAAATCCAAGGAAAATTCAGGAAAATTCAGGGGAAATCTCAAGGAAAATTCAGGGGAAATCTCAAGGAAAATTCAGGGAAATCCAAGGAAAATTCAGGGAAATCCAAGGGAAATTCAGGGAAATTCAGGGGAAATCCAAGGAAAATTCAGGGAAATTCAGGGGAAATCCAAGGAAATTCAGGGGAAATCCAGGGAAAATTCGGGAAAATTTAGGGGAAATCCAAGGGAAATTCCGGGAAATCCCGGCCAAACCCACTTGTGCTCGTCCCAGGGTTTCCCCGCGCCTTTTCCCGCTCTGTTTGTTCAGGGCTTCCTCAACAACCGGGAACATCCCGAGTTTTGCTCCAGGAGAGGGAAAATCTGGGGAGAATTCCCAAGATTTGGGGCTTTCCTTGGGAATTCTTCCAGGATTAATTCATTGCAATGGTTTATTCCAATGATTATTTTAGGAAATTATTCATCAGGGAATTAGTTTTGAATCATTTCCCAATTATCTGGGGGAATTTTTATTTTTTTAAGGGAATTCTCAGGATCTCCAGGAATTTGAAATTCCCTGATAAAAGGAAGGAAAAAATCCCTTGGGAAAGAAGAAAAAAACCCCTTTTTTCCCTTGGAAAAGCAGGAAAAAGGTGGGAATTCCACCTGGGAAAAGGCGCAGATCATCCTGGAGCTCCTCCTCGTCCATCCTGGGATTTCTTTGGAGATTTTTTGGGGGATTTTTGGGGGATTTTTGGGGGATTTTCGGGATCAGGAGCCGCAGGGAAACTCCTGGGAGCGATGCCGGGAATGTTCCGGTTGCCCCTCCCCCTTCCAGAGGGTTAAAATTGAATCCAAAGGAATTTTCTGGGATTTTTTGGGGCCAATCCCAGAGAATTTCAGGTGGATTTTTTTTTTACCCGCTCCGTGAGGATTTTTAGGGATTTTTTTAAATGGATTTTTAAAAGGATTTTTGTGGGTTTTTTCATGGATTTTTGTGATTTTTTTTTCCTGTGGGGATTTCATTGATTTTTTTTGGATTTGTTTCATTTTTAGAGAAATTTGAGGAGGCTTTAGTGGAAACTTTTTTTTATTATTTTTTGGATCTTCATTTTTGGATTGCAGGTGTTTTTTTAAAATTTTTCTGTGGATTTTTTGTGGATTTGGGGGGAATTTTCTGTACTTTTTCGTGGATTTGAGGAGATTTTTGTGGATTTTTTAAAAAGGATTTCGGGGGATTTTTTTGTGGCTTTCAAAGAATTTTTCTTTGAGTTTTGGTGGCTTTTGGGCGGATTTTTGGGGAATTTCCCAGGATTTTCCTCCCCGCTTTGAATCAAAACCAAAGGGGGGGAAAAAAAAAAAACCAAATAAATCCACAAAATCCCGGAGCTGCCGCCTCCAAACAGGGAAAGAAACGGGTCTGAAATGACAAAAAAAAAAAAAAAATTGGGAATTACCTCAAATAAAGTCGGATTTGGGAAGAAATCCCGCAATTCCGAGGGCACGGAGAGCTGGGAACGTCCCCGGGGCCGAATTCCGGCCACACGTCCAGAGGATTTGGGCTCAAAATGGCGCCGAGCCCCTGAGGGGGGAGGAAGAAAGGGCGGGAAAAAAAAGGGCGGGAAAAAAAGGGCGGGAAAAAAAAGGGCGGGAAAAAGGCGGGCAAAGGACGAGAAAAGACGGGGAGAAGGCGATTCAAAACACGAGAAAAAGACGGGGGGAAAAAAAAAAAAAAAAAAGAAGGGGAAAAGCGGGAACGAAAGGGTGAGGAAAAGAGAGGGGAAAGGTGAGGAAAAGGCGAGGAAAAAGCAGGGAAAAAGGCGGGAAAGAGTCAGGGCTGGGGTGGCTTTGGGCGCCATTTGTCGCCTCCCTGTCCCCCTGGTCCTCAGTGTCCCGCCGTGACCCCTCAGAGCCCCCAGGGACCCCCCCGGGCCCTCCCAGCAGCTCCCAGTGACCCCCAGGAGCCACCCACGGGGAGCCCCAGGCCCCTCCCGCCGCCATCTTGGCCGTTGCTAACATCAAATGCCGTTGCCGGGCAACGCTTCAGCGCCCCCCATGGCGTCACTTCCTGCACGCGGCAACGTCACTTCCGTCTCCAGCAGCATGGCGGTGCCGGGGGAGTTGTGGAGGTACCGGGAAGGTCCGGGAAGTACCGGGGAGCCCCTGAGGTGTCCCGGGAAGGCTCCGCATCCCCAAAATGCACCAACTCCGTCCATGCTGTCCTTAATTCGTGCTGCGGATGAGATCCACGGCGGGCGTGAACGGCCAGGAGCGGCTGCCGCGTGCCCTCGGTGGCCCGCCGGTTCTCCCGGTGTCCCCCGTTACCCTCCCCAAACACGGTTTTTCCTCACCCATCCCCGCTGTAACCAAACCGGCTCCAGGCTGACGCTTTAAACCGGCCTCGCGCGTTCTGGAGCGTTGAATTTATTTCTAATAAAGCTGCTTTTGGAGTTCTTCGGTAATTTCGTGGCTCCGGTGGGAACGGGGCTCCTTAACCGGCACCGGGGGAGGCGGCGCTGCGGCTTTGCGCCTTTGCGTTCCCATTAAATTTGTCCACGCGCGACCACCGTCGCGCCTTTCCCGCGCTTCTCGGCTTCACCACGCCTTTGATTGACGGGCGGCTTCACTAATAGGATTGCGCAGTGAGGGGCGCCGCGTCCCTTCTGACCAATAGGAGCGCGAGAAAGGCGGATTTGCCCCGCCCCGCGCGAGCCGGTGTGGGCGGGCCGCGCAGAGCGGGCAGAGGGAAGGGAAGATGGCGGAGGAGGAGAAGCTGCCCGCGGGTTGGGAGAAGCGCATGAGCCGCAGCTCCGGTGAGGGCCTGAGGGCGGGGGGCGGCCCTGGGGGGAGCGGAGGGGGCGCGGGGAAGGAGCGGCGGGGACGGGCGAGGTGGGGAAGGGAGGTGAGGGCGGCGGGGATGGGCTTGGGAGGGGATGAGGGGGCGTGGGAGGGGAGAGATGCGGGAAGGGAATTTGAAGGGGGGGGGATCCCCAATTCCGGGGGGTCCTGAGGGGGTCATCGCCTCAGGGAAGGTGGGAACAGCCCCGTGAGTGGAATTTGAGGGGGGGGGGGGTCTTCAATTCCGGGAGGGATTTTGGGGGGGTCATCCCCTCAGGGAATGGGGGACACCCCACCCGAGAGGCGGTCACCTCCATGAGGGGAATTTGGGGAGGATCTTCAACCCCGTGAGGGGAATTTGGGGGGGATCGTCCCCTCAGGGAATGAAGGACACCCCAATTGGGTGAATAAGTTGGGATTTGATGTCAATAACCTGGTTTTTTCTTTTCCGTGTAAATCGATAAGCGATCACTAATCAATAATCGATAATTAATCAATCACACACCCCCCCCCCAGGCAGGGTGTACTCTTTCAACCATCTGACGAACATGAGTCGGTGGTGTCCATCAATGCCTTTTTGGGCTGGATCAGCTGGGATTTAGCGCCAAGAACCAGATTTATTGATGCTAATTGATACCCAGTAACCAATCAATAATCGATCAATAACTCCTTAGGGAGGGTTTACTACTTCAACCGCCCGAGGAACACAAGTCAATGGGGTCCGTGAGTGGATTTTTGGGCTGGATCAGCTGGGATTTAGCGCCAATAATGAGATTTATTGATGCTAATTGATACCCAGTAGCCAATCAATAATCAATAACCGATCAATAACTCCTTAGGGAGGGTTTACGACTTCAGCCGCCCCATGAACACAAGTCAATGGGGTCCGTGAGTGGATTTTTGGGCTGGATCAGCTGGGATTTAGCGCCAATAATGAGATTTATTGATGCTAATTGATACCCAGTAGCCAATCAATAATCAATAACCGATCAATAACTCCTTAGGGAAGGTTTACGACTTCAGCCGCCCCATGAACACAAGTCAATGGGGTCCGTGAGTGGATTTTTGGGCTGGATCAGCTGGGATTTAGCGCCAATAATGAGATTTATTGATGCTAATTGATACCCAGTAACCAATCAATAACCAATAACCGATCAATAACTCCTTAGGGAGGGTTTACGACTTCAGCCGCCCCATGAACACAAGTCAGTGGGGTCCACGAGTGGATTTTTGGGCTGGATCAGCTGGGATTTAGCGCCAAGAACCAAGTCCTTTGATCCCAATCAGTAACCAACGACTGATCAATAACCAATAACGGATCAATAACCCTCTAGGACGCGTGGACGGCTTCAACCACCCGATGAACGCCAGTCAGTGGGGTCAATTTTGAGGCCACTGAGTGGATTTTGGGTGCCGATAACCGCGCGGTTTGGTTTTTTTCTTTCGCTACCGCTAACTGATCAATAACCAATAAGCGATCGATACCTCTCTAGGGAGGGTGTACTACTTCAACCACCTGACGAACGCCAGCCAATGGGAGCGGCCGAGCGGCGTCGGCAGCGCGCCGGGCCGCGTGCGCTGCTCCCACCTCCTGGTCAAGCACAACCAGTCGCGGCGTCCCTCGAGCTGGCGGCAGGAGAGGATCACGCGCTCCAAGGAGGAGGCGCTGGAGCTCATCAACGGCGAGTTCGGGGAGGAGATGGGGGGATTGGGGGGAGTTGGGGGGATTTGGGATGGTGGGTTGTGGTCAGGTTTTGGTGGGTTTTTGGTTGAGTTTTAGTCGATTTTTAGTCAATTTTTCGTCAATTTTTGGTCAATTTTTAGTTCATTTTTGTCGATTTTTGGTCGATTTTGGTCAATTTTTAGTCAATTTTTGGTCAATTTTTAGTTGATTTTTGGTCAATTTTTAGTCAATTTTTGGTCGATTTTTCGTCGATTTTTTGTAGATTTTTAGTCAATTTTTTAGTCGATTTTTGGTTGATTTTTAGTCGATTTTTGGTCAATTTTTGGTCAATTTTTGGTCAATTTTTAGTCAATTTTTCATCGATTTTTTGTCGATTTTTAGTCAATTTTTGGTCAATTTTTGATCGATTTTTGGTCAATTTTTAGTCAATTTTTCGTCGATTTTTAGTCAATTTTTGGTCAATTTTTGATCGATTTTTGGTCAATTTTTAGTCAATTTTTGGTCAATTTTTAGTCAATTTTTGGTCAATTTTTGATCGATTTTTGGTCGATTTTTAGTCAATTTTTGGTCGATTTTTAGTCAATTTTTGATCGATTTTTGGTCGATTTTTAGTCAATTTTTGGTCGATTTTTAGTCGATTTTTGGTCGATTTTTAGTCAATTTTACTCTAATTTGTGTGCATGAAGAGGTGGAAATGTATTGACTGGAGCCCATCAAGGGCAAGTTCACGGGGGAAATTTTGGGGATTTTTGGGAAGTTTTGGGGAATTTGGGGAGGGTTTGGGGCGTTGGTTCTGTGGGGTTTGATGGGGCCGCTGGCGGCAGGAGAGGATCACCCGCTCCAAGGAGGAGGCCCTGGAGCTCATCAACGGCGAGTTCGGGGAGGAGATTTGGGGAATTTTTGGCGATTTTGGGAATTTTGGGATCGTTGGGATGTTGGTTTTTGGTCAAATTTTGGTCAAATTTTGGTCGATTCCGGTATAAATTTGGATGATTTGTGTTTATTAAGGTATGTAAATGTATTGCTTGGGGCTCATCAACGGCAAGTTTTGGGAAGAATTTGGGGGAAATTTGGGGAAATTTTGGGGATTTTGGGAGGTGATGTTTTTTGGGAGATTTTTTGGGTGAATTTGGGTAAAATTTGTGTTTGTTGATCCGTATGAACGTATATTGTTTGTGTCCTCTGGAGCTCCTCAACAGCAAGCGGGGCAGGGAAATTTTGGGGAATTGTTGGGTACTTTGGGGAGTTTTTTAGGGAATTTGAGGAATTTGAGGAATTTGGGGGATTTTAGGATTCGGGGGGATCGTTGGGATGTTGGATTTTGGTCGATTTTTAGTCAATTTTCGGATATATTTGTGTCATTTGTGTTCATGAAAGAATGCAAATATGTGTTGGAGCTCCTCAGCAGCAAGTGGGGCCGGGAAATTTTGGGGAATTTGGGGGATTTCGGGAGGTTTTGCCTGATTTTTTGGGGGGGAAAAAACAAAACCCTGGGGATGGCAATTTATGGGGGAAAAACCCCTTTGAATGCCTGATTTATTTTTTGGGGGAAAAACCTCTGGGAATTGCGATTTTTTTAAAAAAAAAAAAAGTAGGAATGGGGTTTTTTTAAAAAAAAATAAAACCCTGGGAATGGTGGTTTTGGGGACAAAAAAGTGGAAATGCTGATTTTTTTTTGGAGGGGGGAAGAAACGCCAGGAATGTTGGGTTTGGGGTGGTTTGGGGGCTCTATCTCCTTTCCCAGGGAATTTTTGGAGTGGATTTTATCCCTAATTTGGGATTTTTCCCGTTTTTTGGGTTGGTTTTTTTTTTCCAGGTTACATCCAGAAGATCAAATCAGGAGAGGAAGATTTTGAGTCTTTGGCTTCTCAGTTCAGCGACTGCAGCTCGGCCAAGGCCGGAGGGGACCTGGGAGCCTTCGGGAGAGGTGAGGGATTGATCCCAAAAAAAAAACCCCCAAATCTGGGGATTCGGCCCCAAAAAAATCCTCAGTTCTGGGGGATTCATCCCAAAAAAACCCCCCAGATCTGGGGGATTTAGCCAAAAAAAAATTCCTCGATTCTGGGGGATTTATTCCAAAGAAAACCAATTCTGGGGGATTTATCCCCAAAAAAATCCTCGAATCCGGGGGATTTAATCCCAAAACATCCCAATTCCAGGGGATTTATTCCCCCAAAAATCCCAATGCCAAGGGATTAATCCCCAAAGAAATCCCCCCAAATTCCCGTTGGGATCAATCCACCAGAACCAACTCTTAAACTTCCCTCCCACTTCCGAATCCCGGATTTTTTTGGGGGAAAAGCCCCAAATTTTTGACGGAATTTTGGGTTGCCCTCCCTCTTTTTTTTGGGGGTAATCCAAGCTTTTCCAAGCATTTTATGACCCAAACCCCCCAAAAATTCCAGTTGGGATCGATCCACCAGAACCAACTCCCGAAATCAACTTCCAAATCCCGGAATTTTGGGGGGGGAAAACCCCCCAAATCCCCAATTTTTATGGGAATTTTGGGTTTTTATGGACCGGCTTCCCCCCAGTTTCCAAATCCCGTAATTTTTGGGGGGGGGAAAGCCCCGAATCCCAGATTTCTGACGGGATTCCGGGGTTTTGGCTCCTCAGGGCAGATGCAGAAGCCGTTCGAGGACGCGTCGTTCGCGCTCCGGGCCGGCGAGATGAGCGGCCCCGTGTTCACGGACTCCGGCATCCACATCATCCTCCGCACCGAGTGACGTGCCTTGGCGGGCCCGGCATTCCCGGGAATCCCGGGGGAAGCCATGGAAAAATCCTGGGGGCTCCTCGGGAATCCAGAGAAATCCAAGGAAATCCGCGGGAGATCCGTGGAGATCGACGGGAATCTGTGGAAGCCTTCAGGAGTTCATGGGAATCTTCGGGAATCCTCGGGAATCCTTGGGGGTCCTGGGAAATCCTTGGGAATCCGGAGGAATCCTCGGGAGGTTTGTGGGGATCCGTGGAAGTTCTCAGGAATCCTCAGGAATTCGTGGAAATCCTCGGGAATCCAGAGAAATTCGTGGGAATCCGGAGGAATCCTCAGGAGATTCATGGAGATCTCCAGGAATCGGTGCGAGTCTTCAGGAATTCCTGGGAATTCATGGAAATCCTTGGAAATCCCCAGGAATCCACGGGAATTCGTGGGAATCAATGGAAATCCATGGGAATTCACCGGAATTCATGGAAGTCCTCAGGAAATTCATGGAAATCCTCAGGAATCCACACGAATCAATGGAAATCCACAGGAATCCCCAGGACATCCATGGAAATCCTCAGGAATCCCTGGAAATCAATGGAAATCCACGGGAAAATCCATGGAACTCCTCAGGAATTCCTCAGAAATCCACAGGAAATTCACGGAAATCCTCAGGAATCCACAAAATTCCATGGAAATCCTCAGGAATTCCCTGGGAATCCCTGGGATCCGCCAGGAACTCCAGATCCTGCAGATCCCACCACTCCTGGGTTGTTCCCGGTCGGCCCCGGATCGGGCGGGAACCAAAGCCGGGGGATTGCCGGAATTGCCGCGGGGTTTATCGGGAACGTTGGGGCGGCCGGAGCCGGGAAATGGCGGCGCCCGCGGTGGTGACGGTGACAACGGTGATGATCACCAAGGACGGCGATGGTGACGATGACGACGACAGTGACCAGCAATCGTGACAACCGCGGGGACGGTGATGACAATGACGACGGCGACCGTGACCGGCGATGGTGGCGATGACGACAATGCCAGTGGCGGTGACCAACGATGACGGTGACAACAGTGACGTCGATGACGATGACCAATGATAGCGCCGGTGGCCATGATGACGGTGGCGATGGCAGTGACGGTGGTGATGAGCAACAGGGACAGCGGTGACAGTGGCCGTGATGACGATGGCCAACGATGATGAGGGTGACGGTGGCGTTGATGACGATGACAACGGCCAAGGACGACGGTGACAGTGGCGATGGTGACAGCGATGGTGACGATGATGACAATGACCGTGATGACGATGGCCAACGATGATGAGGGTGACGGTGGCGTTGATGACGATGACAACGGCCGACGATGACGGTGACAGTGGCGATGGTGACAATGATGACAATGCCCAGTGATGACGACGCTGACGACCAGGACAATGACAATGACAAAAACGCCAACCACGGCACCGATGACGATGACGGTGACGACCACCAATTACGATGACAGTGGTGACAGTGACAGCGTCAACCGTGACAGTGATGACCCCGGCGACGACCACCGTCGACGACGACAGTGACAGCAAGGACGATGGGGACGGTGCCGTCGACGCCGATGATGGTGATGACCGACGATGACGACGATGACAATGACCACGATGTCAACGATGACGACGATGAGACCGCTGATGCCGCCTCCGGGCCACGCCCCCTCCCCCCACCCCGTGCATGTTTATTTAACTCATTCCCCGCCCTTTTCTCCCCGAAACAAGGCTCCGCTTGAATCAAGCCGTTAA
>NW_027095396.1:0-2500 GCF_029207755.1 Chamaea fasciata
TGTTCTCCGCGTCGCCGCCCGCCGCCGCCGCCGCCACCTCTCCGCCGCCGGCCTCTCCGCCCCGGAGCCGGCTCGGCCTGGCCTGCCGGGGCCGCCCCGGGAGCGGGGCTAGACCTGTTCTCCGCGTCGCCGCGGCGCCGCCGCCGCCACCTCTCTGCCGCCGGCCTCTCCGCCCCGGAGCCGGGTAGGCCCGGCCGGCCGGGGCCGCCCCGGGAGCGGGGCTAGACCTGTTCTCCGCGTCGCCGCCGCCCGCCGCCGGCTCTCCGCCGCCGGCCTCTCCGCCCCGGAGCCGGGTAGGCCCGGCCGGCCGTGGCCGCTCCGGGAGCGGGGCTAGACCTGTTCTCCGCGTCGCCGCCCGCCGCCGCCGCCGCCGCCGCCTCTCCGCCGCCGGCCTCTCCGCCCCGGAGCCGGGTAGGCCCGGCCGGCCGGGGCCGCCCCGGGAGCGGGGCTAGACCTGTTCTCCGCGTCGCCACCGTGGCCGCCCCGCCGGCCTCCCCGCCGCCGGCCTCACCGCCCCGGAGCCGGGTAGGCCCGGCCGGCCGGGGCCGCCCCGGGAGCGGGGCTAGACCCGTTCTCCGCGTCGCCGCCGCGGCGCCGCGACCTCTCCGCCGCCGGCCTCTCCGCCCCGGAGCCGGGTAGAGACGGCGTCCCGGGGCCGCCCCGGGAGCGGGGCTAGACCTGTTCTCCGCGTCGCCGCCGCGGCGCCCCGCCGGGCTCTCCGGCGGCGGCCGGCGGCCGCGCCTGGCCCCCGAGCGGGCTAGACCTGGCCTCCCGACGAGGCCGCTCTCTCTCGCGACCAACACCTATTTTCGACCGACTCCTCTCTCCCCCCTCCCCCCTTTCTTTTTTATTATTTTCTCATTTTTTACATGTGCTGGAAGAACGGCTCTCCCTCTGGCTCGGGACAAGAAGCTTTTCTGGGGAACAATACTCTCGGCAAACTGGAATTCATTTCCTTTCCCGCCCAGAGCCCTCCCGGCCGGCTGCGCCCCGCCCGGCCCTCGGCCCACTGACACGCCGTGCCGCCAAAAGGTCGTGGCCCGCCCGCCCCCTCCCCCCCCCCACCCCCTCCCCCCCGGGATTCTACGCGGCCCCGCCCCCCCACCACAACCTATGGGGAAACAGCTGGGAAGGGGCAGCAGGGACGTGCGGGCCGAACCTGGCACCACGCCGCCGGCACCCCGCCCCGCCTCGTCCCGCCCCAGTCCGCGCCCCGCCCCGCCCCGCCCCGCCCCCGGCCCCGAACCCCGCCCCCCCTCCACGCTCCCTCCCCCCCGACCGAGGCCGTGGCGGGGCGGCGGGCAAGCGGGCGGCCGCTTTCCGGCCGGTTCTTTCACGGTCCGCAGAGGTCTTCGGCCCTCGGCGCGGGTCCAGGGGGCCGTGGGGGCTCGAGGCCGAGGCGCCCGGGGCCGGCACGAAGGCGCCGGCACGAAGCCCGCGTTCGCGGAGATGGACACGGTGACACACACGGCCCCTCCCCCCGCCCCCCCTTTCCCCCACGCTCACGCCCCGATGCCGCCCTCTCGTGCTGCCACACGCACACACCCCCCTCACGCCCACACACACACACACACACACACACACACACACACACACAGAGGCAGGCAGGAAGGCAGGCAGGCAGGCAGGCGGGTGCGCAGGCACCCTTAGAGTCGCATGCCCTCTCTCCCCGCCCCGAGCCCGCTCCTGCCCCTGCCCTGTGTGCGGCTGCCGCCCATCAGCGGCCGAGGGGGGGCACCCCGCCCTCCACCCTCGGCTTCCTCGGCGCCCCCTTCAGCCGTCTCCCGCCCCCACCTTCAGCCGTCTCCCGCCCCCGCCCGGCGACGGCTGGGGGCGCCCCGCCCTCCACCCTCAGCCTCCCTGGCGCCGCTTTCAAACTTTTCCCGCCCGCGGCTCTTCTCCCGTCGACGCGGTCGGCGCAGCGGCAGCGGCGGCAGGGCGAGGAGCAGGCTGACAGGCGCCGAGGCGGCCAGGGCCTCGGCCGGGCGGCCCAGGAGAGCCGGTCCACCCAGGGCTCGGGCGAGCCAGGTCCGAAGGCCGGCCGCGGACGCCAACGGGTCTAGCCAGGGTAAGGTCGGCCGGGGAACACGGGTCCGCCCGGGATCTGAGCATCGGGTCCCGACTCGGGCCCGGGACAGCCGGTCTGGGCAGGAGCCGAGCGGCAGGTCCAAAGGCCGGCGGCGGAACACAGGTCTACCCAGGGGATTTGCAGCCACGGAGCAGGTGCTGCCGCCGACAACAGGTCTACCCCAGGAAACAACTCCGGCCGCGGACAGCTGGTCTACCCCAGGAACTAAGGCCGGCCGCGGACAGAAGGTCTACCCTTCGGAAACGACGCCGGCCGCGGACAGCTGGTCTACCCCGCGGCCTTCGGCAGCCAGGGACCAAGGCCGTCCGCGGACAGAAGGTCTACCCCAAGAAACGAGGCCGGCCGCGGACAGAAGGTCTACCCCGGGGCAGTCGGCAGCCAGGGACTAAGTCCGGCCGCGGACACCAGGTC
>NW_027095396.1:10000-12500 GCF_029207755.1 Chamaea fasciata
GCCGGGGTGAGCCCCCCCGGGACGGCGATTGATCGTCAAGCGACGCTCAGACAGGCGTAGCCCCGGGAGGAACCCGGGGCCGCAAGTGCGTTCGAAGTGTCGATGATCAATGTGTCCTGCAATTCACATTAATTCTCGCAGCTAGCTGCGTTCTTCATCGACGCACGAGCCGAGTGATCCACCGCTAAGAGTTGTCTGGCTTTCGGCACCGACCCCGCGCGCGCGGAGGGGCCGGGACCGCTCGCGTGAAGCGGCCCCCTTTTTTGCTTGCGGCGAGGACGCCGTGGCGGCGCGCCTCGCTCCGAACCGTACCGGCACACGTGAACGGAGGAAAAGGAGGAGGAGGGGGGGAAACGCCCCCCCCGCACGAAACGGTCCGAAGGCCGGCCGGCCGAAAGGCGGGGAGGCCCGCGCCCCCGACCGCCTCCCCCCGCGAGGGGAGACGCCGCCTACGCGCGAGGACCTTCGGAGGCGGCCCAGGCGCCCGGGCTCGGCCCGGTCTCCGCACGGAGGGCGCGCCGCGCGGCGCGCGCCGGACCGCGGGGGCGCGGCGCCCCGCCCGGCCACTTTCACGGGACGACGCGCTCACCTGAGCCGGGGGCGCGGCCGTCGGCCCCCGCTCGCGCTTTTTCCCTTTTCCCCTCGACCGCTCCGCGGACTCGCGCCGCGCCGCCGCCCCGGAGACGCGGCCGACCCGCTCTCCCCAGCGGCCTTACGACGCCCGAGAACGACGCGCGGCGACCGCCGCCTCGCCGACGCGCCCCCGGCGGGACCGCTCCCGCCGCGAGGCCGGCGCCTCTGCCGGCCGCGCTCCGCCGCCGGCGCCGGCGCCGGAGGCGAGGCGCCGCCGCGTCCCGAGCCGGCACCGCGGGCGCCCGGGGCCTGCCGGGCGGCAGACCCGCCGCCTCTGCGGCCGCACTCCCGGGACCGCCCCCCGCCTCTTCGCGCCGCCGGGAACCCCCTGTTCCGCGGGGCACGCGCCCGGCGGAAGGCGTGACGGGGCCGAGCCCGGGGGGGCAACGCCCGCCCTCCTCGCTTCCGCTCAGAGAACGGGCGGGTGCGCGCCCCCGCGGCCGCCCGCACCGCCTTCCGTTCGGCCCGCGCGCGGCCCGGGAAAGGGCGACGGGGAAGCGACGGGCGGGGCCCGGGCCGGGACCGCCGCAGGCGACGGCGGCCGCCTTCCGGCCGACCGTCCCCCCGGAGGGGGGACACCCGCCGAGCGGCGACGCCGCCGCTCGGCCGCGGGGTCGCCGTGCACTCGTCGGCGTCCGGCCACGGAGGGACCGGGCAGAGCGCTCGCCCGGGCGGGCCAGCGGCCGAGCCAAGGACGGCCGGCGGGCGGCGCCGCCGGCGCCTTCCGGGAGAAGGAAGGCCGTCGAGGGGAGAGGCGCCGCCGCGCCCGAAGCGGCGCCGCGACGCGACGCCGCCGCGGCGGCCGAGGAAAGGGAGCGCGGCGGGCTCCGGCGGCCCAAACCCCGCAGCTGAGGCAAGGCGGAGGGCACGCGCCCTCCGCCGGCAGTCGCGCCCGCATTCGAGGCGGGGGGGCGGGGTCCGGCCCCGCGGCCGACCCGGCCACACGCCGCGGCCTCTCCGCCGAGGCCGGGCCGCGGAGAGGGGGGGGCAGGGCGCCCCTCCCCGGCGCGGCGCGGGTTGGCCCCGCGCGCGCGGCGGGACGACGGCGGCAACGACGACGACGACGACGACCAGGAGGCGCGGCCGGTCGCAACGGAACGCGCCGCCGCAGGGGATCGGCGGGAGTGGCTCCCCACCCCTTCGAGGGCGCCCGCGCCACCGCCCGGCACACCTGCCGCCGCCGCCGCCGCCGTCGCCACCGCCGCCGCCGCCGGCGGCGGGCCCGCGCCGAACCGCCCGAGTCTTTGAACCTCCGCCCGGGCTCGGCGGCCTTTCGGCCCCCCCGGCTTCCTTCGGCGTTTGGCGACGCCGAGGCGAGGAGACCGGCGGACCGCCGAGACGCGGAGCGCTAGGTACCTGGCCCTGGGGCGAGGGAAACGACCTGCATGGCCCCGCCGGGGTGCCTCCCCCACTGCCGCCCTCGGGGGAGCGTCCGCCGGCGGGGGCGCGCCCGACATCCGCCGCCTTCGCCGCGGCGTCCGTCTCGGGACCCCGGGGTTCCCCTCAGTAACCCGGCACCGCGCCCGAGACGACGGCCGCGGCTCGGGCCGCCCCGCCGGAGCGGGGACGCGGCCCGGCCGCCCGAGAACCTCGCGCGCCCGCAAGCGCGACCCGGAACGCCCGGAGGCCCGGGAGCCCCTCTCCTCTTCCGCGCCAGCGGCGGGGGCCCGTTCGGCCGAGAGCGGGAGGACGGGGGGGCGGGGGATTTCGCCGGGCGGCGAAAGCCACCCACCACCCACCAGCCCCCACTCCCCGGTGCGGGAAGGGCCGGAGGAGCCGCCTCCTTCTCCGATCCCCGAAGGCTTCTCGGGCGTCCCCTTTTCTCCCTCGCCTTTAGCCCTCGCCCGCCGAGGCGGCGACGGCCGGG
>NW_027095396.1:17500-18961 GCF_029207755.1 Chamaea fasciata
CGGTGTCACGCACCCTTCGTCGAGCCGTCGGCAGCCGACCGCAAAGAGCACGGCCGGCCGGAAAAGAACGCACCCGCGGGCAGGGCGGGGCGCCGGCTTAAGGCCGGGCAGCAAAAGGGACGAGGCGCCGCCGCCTCGCCCGCCACCATCCCCGGAGGGAATACACACTTTGGGGAGGGGAGGGCCCTCGCCCCACCCCTGAAGTCAACAACCGGACCGAAGAGGAACACGGCTCGCGGCCCTTTTCTCTCCTCCTCTCGGGCTCTGTCTCTCTCTCTCAACCCTTGTCTCTCTGTACCTCACACGGTTCTGTACCCATTCTCGATGGGCAAGACGGGGGGACCGGGACAGAGCCACGCGACTCGTCCCGCGTCAGGCGGCGCACTCTTTTTCCTTCCCTTCGCGCCGGCGACCGCACGCGCGGCCGCCGCTCTCGCGTCCGCCTCGGACACAGGCACTGCACCAGCCTGCGGGGATGCGGCCCGTCACACCCGCTCCCAGTAGACGGACAGACGGGTCCGAGGCCCCGAGCGCCTCCAAGACGTCGAGTCGACGCCACCGGGGCGCGGCGCCGGCGTGCGCCGCCGCCGACCTAGACGTAACCGGAGGATGGCGAGAACAGCGACCCCTTGGTGGACTTCCAGCCGCGCTGCGGAAAGCAGGTCTACCCGGCCCCCCCGCGGAAATCCGCCAAAGTCCAGCCGAAGCGGGGAAGACCTGGTCGCCGCGTCGCCGCGTCGCCGCCGCGGCCGCCCCGCCGGCCTCTCCGCCGGCGGCCTCCCCGCCCCGGAGCCGGGTAAGACCTGGCCGGCCGGGGCCGCCCCGGAAGCGGGGCTAGACCTGTTCTCCGCGTCGCCGCCCGCCGCCGCCGCCGCCACCTCTCCGCCGCCGGCCTCTCCACCCCGGAGCCGGCTCGGCCTGGCCTTCCGGGACCGCCCCCGAAGCGGGGTAGACCTGTTCTCCGCGTCGCCGCCCGCTGCCGCCGGCCTCCCCGCCCCGGGGCCGGCTCGGCCTGGCCTGCCGGGGCCACCCCCGAAGCGGGGTAGACCTGTTCTCCGCGTCGCCGCCCGCTGCCGCCGGCCTCTCCGCCCCGGAGCCGGCTCGGCCAGGCCTGCCGGGGCCGCCCCCGAAGCGGGGTAGACCTGTTCTCCGCGTCGCCGCCCGCTGCCGCCGGCCTCTCCGCCCCGGGGCCGGCTCGGCCAGGCCTGCCGTGGCCGCCCCCGGAGCGGGGTAGACCTGTTCTCCGCGTCGCCGCCCGCCGCCGCCGCCGCCACCTCTCCGCCGCCGGCCTCTCCGCCCCGGAGCCGGGTAGGCCCGGCCGGCCGGGGCCGCCCCGGGAGCGGGGCTAGACCTGTTCTCCGCGTCGCAGCCGCCCGCCGCCGGCTCTCCGCCGCCGGCCTCACCGCCCCGGAGCCGGGTAGGCCCGGCCGGCCGGGGCCGCCCCGGGAGCGGGGCTAGACC